>NC_135785.1:252263544-252431044 GCF_051106095.1 Pogona vitticeps
TGAACATGGTTTTCTTGTTGTGTGATTGCTCCAGTGTTTGGTTGGGGATTTCTTCCTCCCACACGTGCTGATATGTAGAGGTAGGTGATTTGGCCATAACTATAGATAGCACCATTTTGAAGAAAAAGAGGCATTTTTGCTTCAATTTTATATATATATAAACCCAAAACCTTTCCACTGTTGCATTGCATCTCTTGCATTGCTGTACAGCAAGTCAGACTTGCTGTATTTTTCCATGTATAAGATGCCCTCACGTATAAGATGCCCCCCACTTTTCCAAAATTAAGAAATTTAAGTAGGGCTTAGGAAGTGTAGGGGGAAAGGGATCAAAGCACTGCAGGATCGCTTTGATCCCTGCTTTCCTCTCCATTTGTTTTTGTTCTCTCCTCAGCTTATTTCTGTGTATAAGACGGCCTTCAATTTTTAGTCTAAAGATTTTAGACAAAAATATAGTCTTATACACGGAAAAATACGGCAAGTCCGACTTCACAGTGAGTCGAGCGACTTGAGTCCCCATTCCTGCTCTTGCCACAGTCCTTCATCATGAGAGAGCAGCCCCTTATACAGCTGAGCTGCAAAACTTAGCTCTTATCTCTAATCAGTGACTGAGAATAAGAGCTGAGGTTGTTGGATCAGATTATGCAACCTTTTCTGTAGTGTCATGCTAGGTAAAATATGGTGAGGCTTTGAGAGAGAAAGAACAAGCTTTACTGAAGAGCTGTGTTCAGAAGGGAAATCTTAAAATACATGTGGCTCATGGATTAAAGATTCCATTCCATTCTAGCATCTCCATTTCTGGTTAATTCAGAGGTATTGTATTATTATTAGAGGAAAAAACAAACACCAAATCCCCATTTTAAATTAGCAAATTACAGTACTATCATTCTTATGCTACTTCATTTTTTTCCCCAGGCTATGCAGAATCGGTATGTGTTCATTTGTTTTTCTCATCATGCAAAATATTATACATTTTGCCCTCTTAACGTTGTGTGCTTTTTAAACACTGCACTGTTAAATATATGTCAGACATATGTTTTCTGTTTTTTAACAATTGAAATAGCCACCTAAACGTGCAATTAAACTGCCAAGGAGATATCTCTAAAGAATATGTGGAACTATAAGTGACCCAAAGGTTGTACTCCATGGCAACAAGAGATACCGCTTTTTCAATAAAAGAAACATTTATGAAAGAGACGAAAGAAGCAGCGAGGAGAATCAGCAATCAGCAAAGAAAATCTGTGATCTATGAGCAATTGTGCTATTTTGACCAGCAAAGTTTGAAAGAATCTTGGTGGTGCTGCCCTTGATCCGATGCACTGGATTTGGAGTTAAAAATAACTCTGTTTCTGGGTCAGCAGTGACCTGAAATAAGGCTATAAAGATATAGAAAAATCATTTCCCTTCATCCTACTGTAACAGATAATGGGGGGGGGGGGGAAACACCCTCACATCCCTCTGAGTCTGTAAAACTCCTTGCCACTCCACCACAGGATTTTCCAAATAGACTAGTTTTTGCTACCGTCCATTCTTTAAGGCTTCCTGGTGGACTGGTGCTCTGAAAACCCAAAGCTAGACTATGAGAACCCTCCAGCATAGAGCTCAAAATGTTGGATTTTAAAAGGAACTGTTTTGCTGCTACCATTATTGTTTTTTCTGTTCCCACAAGTAATTATTTGCCTTCTGTGTTAATAACTCTCTGCAGTGTCCTTAACAGAAGGACAAAGAGTGAGGGTAAATGCTGTCTAATTCTTTGTTGGCTCAAAGTTGCTAGTTAAAAGTAACAATACTGTATTGTTGGTAATTAGCTATTTCTGAGCTCTTGTAAACAAATGACATCTGAGCATGCTTGTTGGGGGATTTTGGGAGTTGTAGTCCAAAGAACAACTTTCCTAAGGTTTATCGAAATTTATGAATGAGTCGGAACATGGTCTAATCACAGGGCATACGGAGAACCGGGTTACTTGGAAGTCATATAACAGGCTACAGATTGGAGTTGGCAGAACGAAAGTAAGGCAGAGTAAACGGGGGTTTTGCACAGTCCATTGTGAGTGCAGAGAAGAAAGGCAATTTCATACCTAATGTCAGTACATTCTATGCCCTTCAACATATACCCTGGAAGACTTGATGCCAGCTACTCCAAATACTCTTGACATTGCCCGTTTTTGGGTGAAAACTATCTGGTGTATTTATTAATTGTAATGTGGTGCTTCTGACATGAACAAAGAAATATTGACTAAGACATTGGTAATGTCTTACCAAAACATAGTGGTGTGGGTTTTTTTTGAAAATAAAATGAAAGTTTAAAAAGTGTGCTGCTTATATACGGTTTGCAAGTGATGCAGGCTACACATAAATAAATAAACAAACAAACAAACAAACAAACAAACAAATAAATAAATAAATAAATAAATAAATAAATAAAAAGCAAACAAGCAAACAAGCAAACAAATAAATAAATAGGACAAAATTCTGTTGGTCCTGTACAATGGCAAACATTCAGACTTACTGTACCTAGTGCTGCCACCTAGTTTTCATACTCGTCTTCAACTTCCTTAGGGAAGCAATTGCAAAATCATTTTCATGCTTGTTTATGTGACAGATGCAGAGTAACAAGGGGGAAAAATACGGTGCAATTGCCCTTCTGCCTACGTTCCTGCCTTCAGTACATTTTGGCCCCAATGATAGTTTCTAAAAGTTTTGCAGAAGCTGTTGCTGTCAGAAGCCTATTAAGGGCTGTTTTACCCAAACAAAGTCTCTGAATCTATCTTAGCCAAAGTTGAATTCTCTGTCAGAATAGAGACACAGCTTTCTTGTCCCTCCAATCAGCATTTGACACTTCTCAGACAAATAAAAACAAATTTCAGTTTTTTCAATATTAAAGTGGCCATCTCTCTCACTTTCTTCTTTTTCACAGAAATACGTTCTGAAGCAGCTATCACTATATGGACCTGCAACATAATAACTGCACACAAGACACACTGCTTTTCAGATTTTCAGTGAAGCCTTTGTTTTTAGAGGCCTTGTTTAACCTTAAGCAATATTTTAGTAATAAAAGCACTATGGATCTGCTCATTACTGGCCTGTAATGTCATCGCTGTGATAGGACCACAACTATCAACCTGTAATAAATGAGAATTAGATGTGCTTTATTTGCAGTAGTTTCACTTGATTCTTAAACTTTGAGGAGTCTTTATTTTGAGGATTCCTCATTACGAGGAAATAAAATTTACGGGTCAACTTTGTAAATGTGAGGGGAGGAATTGTCTCCATTTCTGAAATCTACATTAGCCGGAATGTGTAATGTTGGGGATAGGGGAGATGTTACATAATTTTGCTTACATTAAAATTTTATAATTTTTCCAATACGTTTTGGAGGCTATAATGCTCCTCTTCCCTTTCCCATTTAATTCTCCAAAACCTTTGGCATATTATCAATACACATCATAACCAAAGAGTTTTGAGACATAGCGTTTCTTGAGAACAGGGATGATGATAGTTCTTCTTCCACATCAGTCTAATCACATTTTTTATTCTAATTCAGAGGCCCTTCTTCTAGTGGCAAAAGTGGCAAAAGGTGGTCCCCACTGGCCAGAATGCTGTACCCCAGCATCCCTGCCCCTTTA
Organism: Pogona vitticeps; assembly: GCF_051106095.1. NCBI lineage: Eukaryota > Metazoa > Chordata > Lepidosauria > Squamata > Agamidae > Pogona > Pogona vitticeps. Next base: position 252,267,168 of record NC_135785.1, read on the forward strand.
TAACCCCTGATTTAAAATACCTTTCAACAAATTGCTTGAAAAATCTCATGAAGCTTTTTAGGGTCCGTGAGGAATAATTTTGCCATGTGTCAGGAGTCTCCACCATCCACAGACTCCAATTCCTTATATTATAAATTAAACATTTGCCACAAGTACAGTAGTTTCAAAAGGATATTTTCAGTACAATGATTATTTTAAAATATATGTTGCCAGTGAGGTCACAGGAGTGGGTAAGGCCTTTGCTGGTAGGAAAGTGATGACAAACCTAGACAACATCTTAAAAAGCAGAGACATCACCTTGCCGACAAAGGTCCACATGGTCAAAGCTATGGTTTTTCCAGTAGCGATGTATGGAAGTGAGAGCTGGAAGGCTGACCGCCGATGAATTGGTGCTTTTGAATTGTGGTGCTGGAGGAGACTCTTGAGAGTCTCCAGGACTGCAAAGAGAACAAACCTATCCATTCTGAATGAAATGAACCCTGAGCGCTCACGGGAAGGACAGATCCTGAAGCTGAGGCTCCAATCCTTTGGCCATCTCATGAGAAGAGAAGACTCCCTGGAAAAGCTCCTGATGTTGCGAAAGTGTGAAGGCAAGAGGAGAAGGGGATGTCAGAGGACAAGATGGTTGGACAGTGTCATCGAAGCCACCAACATGAATTTGACCCAACTCTGGGAGGCAGTGGAAGACAGGAGGGCCTGGCGTGCTCTGGTCCATGGGGTCACAAAGAGCTGGACATGACTTAAGGACTAAACAACAACAAGGCCTTTCAAGATCCAGGGAAGAGTATGTGTGGTCCCTGGACCTCTGGAGGTCACCCATGCTTAGCCTAGTGCCTTCTCTCCATCTGAGCGAACATCTTTTTCTTACAACCTTAAAAGTTCAGAGCCGGAAAAGACCCTACGTATCACTGAATCCAACCCCTGTCAAGGAGGGCTATTGGGGAACTGAATTGCAGCCAGATACCTAAAGCACTGACCTTGTTTGTGGAATTCACTCACCTGAAACGCTTCCCTGATGCACATGAGATAAACAAGATATTTATCATTGCTTTTGCAGAGGTGCTTTACAGAGTGGCAAAAAACATCTGTTTGTCATAGCACATAATTTTCCTCTTGAATTTATATTGCCAAGAACCAACAAGATACTAGCTACAGTCTCTCTTTTCCTCATCTTACTGTGTCTCATTCTTCATTCTCCAAAATTAAAGCGTCCCCCCCCACTCTTCTTGCAATTTCTGTTGACTCTGTTTCCTCCAGATTTAGTGTATACCTAAACTGTTTTCTGGAAGTAAGTACCACAGATCTGCTTACTGTTGCCCTGTAGCACCATCACAGCTGATGGCCAAACAGAGGTATTGCAGCGATCATCTCAGCAGGACATGCAGTAAGAAGTGAGGATTGAAAGTGCTTAATTTGGGATGAATTGTGCCTTTGGACCTGGACTCTTGTTAATTAATTTTGTGGCAAAAGAGTCAACTTGATAACTTTGGGAAACCAAACACTCCCTCCATTTCTAAATCCAATATTACTCAGAAGTTGTAACGCTGGGGTAGGAAGTGATCCATCATATTAACAATATTGTTTTATTTATATTTCATTGTCCCTTCAATGAGCACAGTTCACTCCCCTTCCTCATTTTATCCTCCTAAGCACCTCGTGAAGTATGATACATAAGTTATTGGTGGAATGTTGTCTATTAAGCTTGATGGGAGGATGAGGATTTGAACATGATTCTTCCTAGACTTTGTCCGTTCTTCTACTCTCTACACCATTCTGACTGTCTTCAGTCATCTGGAACTGTAGAAGGACTTGTCCAGCAACAATCTCAAAGTAGACAAAACTAGTGTGGTCTTTTAAACCCTGGATTACTATTAGAACAATAAGTCTGTGACAAATACTGTCTAAGAAATGATTTGGCCTTCCACATGGTGGCAGCAGAAACTAAAGTAAAGAGAGTAGTAAATTTAAGTTTTGTTGTTTTAAAAAAAAAATACCACAGAAATCAGGACTTTTTTTCCTACACTGAAAAAAACCACTGTACACATTAATATTTGGCATAACCTTATCATGTTTCAGGTGCCAAGTTAAAACATATTTTATTCGTACATGTTATGTTCAATAAGAGTGAAGTGAAACATTATTTCAAGCATTGCACTGCAACCTTCCCCGTGTTGTCTCACATATAAAGTATTTATCATTAATTTTATGGTGTTTGGTGCAAATTCTTTTAGCATTGTTCTTAATAGAACCATTTTATTGTAAGCATCTCCGACAGATCCATGGGGAACTGTAAATATTTATCTGAATAATAAGTGAGCATGTAATTTTTTTTTAATCTAATGGCTATAGTTTTAATAGGGTCAGAAAAGTGTCACAGATGGACATGTATTTCGGAATAAGTTATCCATTTACATTTTCTGGAGCAGAAAATCAGATCTAGCAGAAAAATAGAATGTTACTGTGTTTCCCCCAAAATGAGACATAAACTTATATTAATTTTTGCTCCAAAAAAATGCATTAGGGCTTAGTTTCAGGAGATGTTTTATTTTACAGTCATGTCATCTTCTTCTGGTTGGTGCACAATGGTGGAAAGTGAGGTTTCACTTAACTGGGGCTTATTTTTGGGGTAGGGCTTATACTACGAGCATCCTGAAAAATCACACTAGGGCTTATTTTCAGGTTAGGTCTTATTTTCAGGGAAACAGGGTACACACAAATCTAACCAGGAAACATTACATTCTCATAGAATTTGGAAAAGTTACTTATGGGACTACAATTTTTGGCATTCATCACAGCCATTCAACAAACCAACTTTTCCAAATTCTTCATTTTCATGTGACCCTCTCATGGGTAAACACCAGTCCATGAACAAAAAACAAAACAAAACAAAACAAAAAGTTAAATCTGTAGATCATGTAAAACTCATGTCTCCTACAGATTATATTTTTCCCAATCCAGGAGGGAGTTTTGAGATTTCTAAAAATTTACACTTGTATTATTAGTCAATTTATATTATGAATCCATCAATCACTGCTATCTAGGACTTGAAGTGGAATAAGAATGATAGTAATCGTATGTCAAGTGGGAGCAAGTTCCAAAGTGATGGAGCAACTAACGAGAAGGACTGGTTTCGAGTGGCAGATTTTCAGGCCTCCCTCGGGGTCGCTACCTGCAACATCCTAGTGTATGAGATACGGGTGGGACGGGTAAACGTTTTGAGGGAGAAGCTTTGAGACAGGTAGCAAGGCCCTATGTTAAGGGCTTCAAATGTTAACATAAGCACTTTGAACTTAGCCCGGAAGCATATAGGCACATAGAGTGCAGACACACCAGGACATGAGAAATATGATTGACTTGTAATGTTCCAGAACCCATCCTGACCACTGTTTTCTCCACTTGCTGCAGCTTCCAAACAGGCATTCCTGGTCATGGCTGAGATTTAACTTTTCACGGAGAGAGCCGGGTCCAAAAGCACACTCAGATTTTGCATCTGATCCTTCAGGGAGACCCCATCAAGACCACGTGAAGGACCATCTATTTGGTCAGGGGTTTCTCCCTCCCCCCCCACAACAGGACCTCCATCTTGTCAGAACTCAACTTCAACCTGTTAGCCCCCGTTCAGTCCATGACGGCGGCCATGTAGTGCTCCAGGGTCTGTACAGCTTCCACTACTGAAGATGAAAAGTAGAGATAGAGCTTCGTGTCATCAGCATACTCTAATGACAGTGAGCTCCAAAACCCCAGATGATGAACAGCATAAGGGAGAAGATCAGCCCCTCTGGGACACCACATTGCAATATCCACAGGAATGAAACATCCACCCCCAGCTGGACCCTCTGAGACTGACCCTCGAGGAAGGAGCAGAGCCAACAAAAAAGCTGAACCTCCAATCCCCAACTCTGACAACCAGCCCAAGAGGATACCATGGTCGATGGTATCAAAAGGCTGCTGAGAGGTCCAGGAGAACCCTCAGGGTCACCCTCCTATTGTTAGCTTCCTGAAGAAGATAGTTAAGCAGGCCGACCAAAGCTGTCTCATTCCCATGGCGCAGCCTAAATCCTGACTGAAATGGATCTAGACCAGTGGTTCTTAACCTTGGGTTACTCAGGTGTTTTTGGACCGCAACTCCCAGAAGCCTTCACCACCAGCTGTGCTGGCTGGGGTTTCTGGGAGTTGCAGTTCAAAAACACCTGAGTAACCGAAGGTTAAGAACCACTGATCTAGATGATCGGTGTCATCGAAGAGTGTCTGCAAATGACCAACCACCACCCTCTTGACTGGTTTTCCCATGAATGGAATGTTTGCAACAAGACAATGGTTGTTGAAATCATCCGATGGAAAAATTTGGCTTTTTTAGAATGAGCCTGATCACTGTTTCTGTCAGACATGGAGGGAGATTTTTTTTATTATTTTTTTATTTTATTTATTTATTGTCATTGTAAGTAAATACACAGTATACCCATACAATGAAATTCACAGACACCCAGAGACCAGACACATGCACACACATAAAATTCCCCAAACACTCCCCACCCACTAAAAAATCCCCCAACACTCCCCACCCACTAAAAGTCCCCACTAAAAATACAAACATCTACACCGCAGGCCAAGTAACACAGTCCAACTAACTATTCATTACTGGTGGTCTTTAAGCTCATTATTAAGTGCAATTATAGCTCTGGGATAAAAACTATTCAGAAAACGTGTGGTCCGAGTCTTAATTGTTCTATATCTTCTGCCAGACGGCAACAGTTCAAAAAAGTTATAAGCAGGATGGGAAGAGTATCTCAGGATGCTGTGTGACTTCCTCAGACAGCGAGATGTGAAGATGTCATCCAGGGTTGGTAGCTGGAGCCCGATGATATTCTGGGCAATTTTAATGGTTCTCTGTAGAGCTTTTTTGTCCGCTACAGAGCTACTCCCAAACCATGCCAGAATGCCATAGGTTAGGACACTCTCAATGGTGCTACGATAGTATGACAGAAGTAAATGCTGAGATAAATTTAACTTCCCGAGCATTCTCAGGAAATACAGCCTCTTCTGTGCCTTCTTTATTAGCATGTTGGCATTTATATTCCATGAGAGGTCCTCTGAGATGTAAGTGCCCAGAAATTTAAAACTACCAACTCTCTCAATTTCCTCGCCATTTATGTACAGTGGTAAATGTACATTTCTCTTCCTCCTGAAATCAATTATGAGTTCTTTAGTTTTTTGATGTTAAGTGTGAGATGATTTTCTCTCCTGCAAGGAGGAATTGATGATCTCACAGGTCCACTCTGCCGTGCACTCTCTGTAGAGACATGGGTCTGAGTGAGAGGTGGTAGGTTTGGAAAGTGCCTTGTCAATGTCCTCAGGTATCACTGGGTGAAATTAACCCAACAAAACCTGGCCACTGGGGCACTGGACATCTCAATCTGACTTGTTGCCTCACTAACAGAGTCCAGGTCTCTGCAGATGGGCTCAATTTTAGATCAAAAATGGGTTGTGAAGCAGTCACAGGTCAGCATCCGGTCGAGGCCCCCAATGTTACCCATCTCCAGTAAAGTCGTGGAACATTTTAAAGAGTTCCACCTGATGGTTCGAGGCTTCACCAATACACCTCACACAGCAGGCTCTATGAAGACGGCTATGACTATTAACATTTTAATTGCAAATATAAAATAAATGAGGATGGGGAAAAGAGAGAGAAATACACAGAATATGTTCATGGTTTAGGCAAACATCATCTGACCATATGTTCCCCCCAAAAGATCTGATTGAAGTTGGCATCTGTATGACACATGTAAATGCATAGGGAAAGCCACTAAAGCACTCTGAGCATTGAACAATGCATAGTAAGCGTTTGTTGTTTTAGTCTCAGAACTTAATTTTGGCGATCATTCTTTAGCTTAGGATGCTTCTGATGTACAGCAGCTGGTAGTACGGGCCAAATGACAAGCAAAACAGATGGATCCTGCTTCAACACTTGTGTCTAAATGAGAAGTGGGCAGCTGTGCTCAAAAAGGCTTTGCTGGAAAGACACTATGAGCCTTAGGGCCTCCAGTAATTTTGCTCTTTTGGTTCCATGTAATTAATGACATTTCTGAGTCATTTTTATAGACTTGGCAGAAGAAAAGCACAGCTGATAGACATAATCATCAGCCTACAGTCATCTCTACTTGAAGGTCTTGCCTTCCATCGAGAAGGCCTTTAGAGCTGTTCTGCAGTGGTAGAAGGGAGAAATGATATCTAAGTGAAACCATGTTTCCTTGCCACCAAACCTCGAACAGTTTTGTTCTAACAATTCCAAGCTTGCCCAATGTGGTTATCATGCCCCCAACAAAGGCCTCCTCTAGAGATAACAGAGGATGGTGAATTAAAAAAAAATGCCCCAAACTCTGAGGTGTCGTGTGAGGTGAGATTACTGTCCCTAAAGACCTCAGACTTTCATGGGTAGAAGAGGATGACAGCAGCACAGACCCAGAATCAAATGGGAATTTTGGAAAAAGCTCTCCTATCTGTGGGAGTGAGACTGAGCAGAAGCACGAGATCAGCTGGAAGTCAGCCTGGCTCCAAAGGAGGTCTCCTTGGGAGGAAAAACTTCCTTGGAAGTAGGCGATCTCTTCTGGACAAGGGGTCTGCTCCTGGAGAAACCAGTTGTTAAAGTGTTAGGAGATGAAATCTGGGTGGAAGCCAGACAGCCAGCAGGGCACAGGGAAAGAAAATTGCCTGCTACTATGCCAGCTGGTACAGTTTTCCAGAGTAGCCACTTTCTGAGCAGAGACGGTTTTCTAATACAGCTTCATGTTTTGTTATTCATTTATTTTATGTATTTCAAATATTTTTAACATGTCTTTCTCCTAAGAAAGGAGCCAAAAGGTCTTACATCATTAAAACACATTTCATCTTCTTTTCCAGGATTCCCCTCCCCCCACCAAAAAAACACCCAGTTACAACCTGTTGAATGAAGGACTCTTTAGTCTCTATACAGTATAGAGAAAGGAAGGCAAGCATTCTGTGATCAGTGTCTGGCTAAACTACTTGACCGCTGGGATATCAAAGCAAACAGCAGCCACTTGCAGTCGTCGTCGTCGTCGTCGTCGTCTTCTTCTTCTTCTTCTTCTTCTTCTTCTTCTTCTTCTTCTTCTTCTTCTTCTTCTTCTTCTTCTTGCATTCTTGCATTCTTGTATTATGTCTTTGTAAGCCACCTAGAGTGGTCATATCGACCAGATAGGCGGGAAACTGTATAAATTGAATGAATGAATGAATGAATGAATGAATGAATGAATGAATGAATGAATGAATGAAGACCTTGATCTTCTCCACCCCAACTGAAGGAGACCCCCTGAATCAATGGAGCTTAGTTAAGCGTTGACTTGCCAGGTTGCTATTGATGCAATAAGTCTACTCCAACTGATATAACCTGTGTTTGTATTGTGCAAGGACTACACATCTTTTCCCCAACAGCTCACACTTTGAGTCAAGAGAAGGAAAGCAGATTTGTGTCATTATTTCAAACAACGCTGTGAATGCCTTTGCTAGCAGACAGATCCCACATTATTTTGCAGTTTACCTCTCCTTAAGAGGTTGTGCCACCTATGCCAGTTTTGGGATTAAATGGGGATAGATCATTAAACAGAAGAGGAAAAAGAGAAAAGGATTTCTAAATAAACAACTGAGTGCCTGTTGAAACATTTTTCAGAGGTTGGCCTGTTTCAATGGGCACTCAGTTGTCTACCTAGGAAGCTTCCAGCAATTTCTCATTCACCCACATATTCTGCCTGATTGTCCTTTAGCAACACTGACACCATTGGCAACAGAAGGAACCCTGGCCTATTGCTAGAAAGAGAATTGGATATGTAGGTCATTATTAGAGTGAAAGCTGGCCTGGGCTTTCGAGAGGGAAGCCAATTCATGAGGATGCTTGGCTTTGCTGTTTCTACAGAAACAGCCGCATTTAAATTCTACATGAAGGTAGCAAGTTGTTCCCTTTGGGCTCTCAGCTTTTTTTTTTCATAATAGGAGTGTGGAGGAGCTGATAAAGAGGCAGCAAAGAACAGGTGTGGCCCTTAACCCGGAATAACCACGCAAGACCAAGCATATGGGTTAAACGCGGGCCACACTTTATAGAACTCTATTCAGTTCTCATCAATATTGCCAATCCTTTGGCAAAGGGGGGGGGGTCCTGCTGTAGTGCCTTTCATCTTGGGTCCTCAAATGGCCATCCAAGTGGGCCTCCATTATTCCCTTTTTAACGACCATGGGATAACAACCGGCCTCACTTTTGCCCGGACCCCATGCCCCTCGCTCTGTGCCGACTGAGGGTCTGGGTGCATCCCCAGTGCATCTTTTCCTCCAAGCACTGAATCGCCCGATCAACAGTGCTGGGAGTTCAGATGAGCGACAATTTCCTGTCTTTACCATTAAAACCCCGGTTCCAATTTCTGTCCAATCCGCACTACCAGCCAGTGTGACCGATGACTCATACCACCCCTAAACAGGCCAACGCTCTTAATCCAGTGTGGGATAGGCAAAAAATCCCCGCCTCCACTGGCTGATCAGGAGACGGGTCAAAAATTCCTATCCGGCCCCCAAGGGCGATCAGCTAATCACACACTAGAATATAGGGCGGGCGGGCGGAATGCCAAAACATACAAGGAGAAAGTCACAAGGTGTGCATGACCTTATATGCCCTCCGGTTCACACGCCCCCCCTCCGCTGTTCGCGAACAGCCTCATAATCTCGCGTGTCATCCGTGGAATTGGCAAAGGACCCTCACTGTAGAAGCCTTTGGTCCCAGCGGTGTCATCATTGTCCTATTTGTGAGGTAGGCTTTTACAGGAGACCGAAAAGTAGCATTGAAGAGAGCTGTAGGTGGTACGGCGTCCATGCCCCGTTTCACACTTTGCATTGTGCTCACTTATCTCGCCAGAGGCTGCCCTCAATCTCATCAGATTCAGCAAACGGTGTAAGGTAGCCAGCTAATGCCGAACATCTCCGATCCAATACACAAACCTGCTAGCCTTGCTCAAAATGGTACAATGGACCCACTAACTCTCCCCAGGATTTTCCCCTTGGCTCCCCTCGGTTTCCGGCACATCCACTTTGTGCAACGTACATGCACAGACCTTTGTGTTGCACTGATGAGCCCGGGGACCCACTGAGAATAAGACGGCACCCAGGTTTTGAAGCTGCTTCTTCCTCTTCTTCCAGCAATGCTTGCTCTGAGATTGGTCTGCCTACCTAAAGACCCTGGGAAGCATGCCAACTGCCAGAGACTTCAACGGAGGCCCGATGGGCTGTCAACTCTACTTTCAACCTATAATGGAGTATGGTTAAAGAAAGGTATGTTTATACAGTAAAGCAGTGTTTCCCAGATTTTTTGAACTGTTCCCTTAACTTGCTGGTCACAGTGTGATACTTTGATGGAGGAGGGAGAAAAGGGAAGGGCGGGGGGGAAGACTGGTTTGAGTAGTACTTTCATAGATTTCATGGTGCCCCTTGCTGGGTTTGGGAGCACCCCAGGGTGCCACGGCACACTGTTTGGGAACCTCTGCAGTAGAGGCCCACTCAAGGCTTATAAGGAAATAGCTTCTCAAACTATTCACGCCACAGCTTGTGACTCAACCAACATGGAGTATTAAAAGCAAAGAAGCGTCATTGCCTCAATGTTAATTAAAATGTCAAAGACCAGAACTTAGATTTCTTGCTGGTCTTAGCCCTCCAAAGATGAAGTCCATTGCCCCGTGGTGAGACATCAAGTGTGGGAGGAATAATTTTTATCTTGAAGCAATGTGCGCGCTAAATGACACAACGATAAAATTATTCAGACATTTCCAGTTACTTGTGTTTCTACTGGATTAAAAAAAGCTATGCGTTTCGAGTTCATCCGCTCTCTGAGGCATGTCTCTATCCTGCCACGTTGCATACTGAGAACCGAGATAATGAAGTTTAAAAGTTTAGATATAAAAAGCCAATCAGCATTGATATTGAATGTATCAGCAGTAATAAGAAAGCATCCTCCTCCTCGCTGTGTGTATTTTTCATATTTTATTCTAGAAAAAAAAAGAGCATACAAATGTCACCATCTATAAATATTGAGACTTCAGCTAACCTTTACATCTGGTAAGGTTTATATCAAAGGAAGACCTATTACCAACAGCTATGCTTTATGAGATGAGGGGACGACTTTTTCTTCTGTTCTTGGTGGATTTAATCAGTAAAGATTAATGAGCACTGATAGCTAGAAAATGCTTAAATCAGCATGATGGTTTTTGATATCTGGTGGCTGTTAGCTGTTGGCCACTTTGCCTTCTTGGGCAAAAACTGAAGGCAGACAATTGGTGCAAACAGACAGACAGACAGATAGACAGACAACTAGAAAGACTCTCTCTCTCTCTCTCTCTCTCTGTGTGTGTGTGTGTGTGTGTGTGAGAGAGAGAGAGAGAGAGAGAGAGAGAGAGTGAGTGAGTGAGTGAGTGAGTGAGAGAGAGAGAGAGACTGTTACAGTGCTTCCATGAAGACTCAACTACTCTTCAGACCTAGGACCTTACTCTCCGCGTACAGGAGGCCTGTGCTTCTCAGATGGACCTCAGAAGTGATGCAGAAGATAGTTTGGAGGCCACTGGGAGAACTGCTCAGGAATAGGGTGTCTGCTCTAAGGAAGGGTCTTCTTCCCAAGCAGATCAGTTGCTGAAATGAGCTGAAATGTTAACAGCTGAGCTGTTGGGACAAGGTGGGGGAAGCACAGGAGCCAGCGATATAAGCCTGGGCTCTGGCAGAACAAGGCTGTGAGAGACAATTGGGTGCCCTGAGCTTCTTCCTTCTTGCCTCATTTTAATCTGCGGGTGCCTGAAGTTGAGCTGTGTTAGTCTGTCTCTCAAATTATCTCTGCCAACTTGTTATTCTGAGTTTGGTAGACCCTAGACTGCAACTTGATTAGCTGTCTTTCACTTGGCTTATTTGACTCACTGGAAGGACTCAGTTTGGCCAACCTTTGCTCTGCCTTCTGACTCCACACTGGGACTTTCCATGCCTGGTTTGTCTACTTACTGTTGACCCTGCCTGTATTCATTCTGGACTTCTGCAGAACTTGCTATTGGAAGAAACACACTTGGAAAGAGGACAACGTGGCCCTCACATCACTCCATGCTCCTGGGCTGTGGATACAAAAATGTGGTGTACTCCATACTATAGAGCAGGGATCAGGGAACTTTTTTACCTTTTACCCCCCCCCCCCAAAAAAAAATTATATACGCCGACATTACCCACTTGATTTGAAAGGAAAGAAATCATACATTATTTGAATTCAAAATCTTATTGAATCTACAGTATTCAAAATTACTTTGAAAGCTTCAACTGACTTGAAAACTTCAGGTTTTGGAGAAATGATGTTGCTTCATCTTGGATATGAGAGCATCAATATTGGGGCTCTGCTCATCCTCATTACCCCCAGGAATTTCATTTTTACCCCATTTGGGGTAATTTACCCCTGTTCCCTGACCACTGCTATAAAGATACTGGAAGGACTTGTTAAGAACCTAGGCACTGCTGCAGGAATCCAGGACCCGAGTTGACGCTCTGCAGCACATGTATCAGGAGCCCGAGAAAAGCAACCCCTGCAACGTACCTTTCCACACTGGAAACTGAAGGGGCAGACAGCTAGGGGTCATCAGAAGAGTGCTAAGTAGCAACATGCAACCTCAGGATCTCACTTTTGCCGACTTCTCCCTAGTATAAAGCTTGGCATTGCCTTGCCTTTCCAGGAGTTCCTGATGGGCATGTTGCTTCAGCATACTGCCTTCTAAAGGGGCTGTCCCAGCACTGGGGTTGCAAGGGCTGTTGGAGGCCTCAGCTGAATTGTGCCCCCCAACACCCCTGATTTAAAATAGCTTTCAACAAATTGCTTGAAAAATCTCATGAAGCTTTCTAGGGTCCATGGGAATAACTTTGCCGTGTGTCGGGATTCTCCATCATCCACAGACTCCAATTCCTTATATTACAAATTAAAAATTTGCCACAAGTAGTTTCAAAAGGATATTTTCAGTACAATGATTATTTTAAAATATATGTTGCCAGTGAGGTCATAGGAGTGGGTAAGGCCTTTGCTGGGAGGAAAGCGATGACAAAACTAGACAACATCTTAAAAAGCAGAGACATCACCTTGCCGACAAAGGTCCACATGGTCAAAGCTATGGTTTTTCCAGTAGCGATGTATGGAAGTGAGAGCTGGACCATAAAGAAGGCTGGCCGCCAAAGAATTGATGCTTTTAAATTGTGGTGCTGGAGGAGGCTCTTGAGATTCCCCTGGAATGCAAAGAGAACAAACCTATCCATTCTGAATGAAATCAACCCTGAGCGCTCACGGGAAGGACAGATCCTGAAGCTGAGGCTCCAATACTTTGACCACCTCATGAGAAGAAAAGACTCCCTGGAAAAGACCCTGAAGTTGGGAAAGTGTGAAGGCAAGAGGAGAAGGGGACGACAGAGAACAAGATGGTTGGACAGTGTCATTGAAACAACCAACATGAATTTGACCCAACTCCGGGAGGCAGTGGAAGACCGGAGGGCTTGTCCTATCGAGTCACGAAGAGTCGGACATGACTAAACGACTAAACAACAACAACAAACAAACACTTTTGCTGCCTGGGGTTTTCGTTACATAGTTTAAGCTTGCATCCTGTAAGACTGGCATGTGTGGGGGTAGGATAGAAGGATGCAGAGATGCTTGCTGAGCCCATCGGTTTCCTGTTTCTATATACTTCAGAAGGAGCGGCTGGAAGTGGTATACACACACGTTCAATGTGAGCAGGTTCATGTCCTTCCTGACGCTGGAGCCCCAGTCCAGCCCTAAAGGGTTCCCCAGATAGCCACACCTTCTCTCACACAATATTAGGTAATCTCCCACTGTTCATATGGTAGCTTTTCCCTCCTCTCTGAAAGTTTGAAATGACTTTGTCATTTGCAATAGTAGCTTTCATCTAAGACATACTTCTGCTTTTGACTTCATCCTTTCCTGGCTGGTGCCATCTGCAACTGAGAACTCTTCTGAATTTGAATTTCCCCTCTAAAAACTGAAAGAAGTCCCCCCCCATCCTTGCTCTAGAAAGGCAGGTCTTACTCTGGGGTGGTTCCATCTCGAATCTTCCACGTCCTTGGAATCATCAAGGTTCCAGTCTGACAGCAGGGCAGCTGAATCCATGTCTTCTCAAATTTGGTCCATCATACTGTACTGGACTTGGAGGTTTTGACAGTTTATATCCTGAAAAGCAGAAGATTTCCAAGGTCAGGCCTGTCTGCTTTATTTACCGTTTCAGGCTGATTGCAAGTCAACTTTAAGCATGAGATGCTTTCTTTTCTTTTTTGCGATTCAAATCACATTGCACCAACTGACACTTGGGTAATCACCCGTCATCCTGCATTTCTCAAGGCTCATTGTAATTCTGTTGAAACCTGATTTTGTAATTCTTACTAATTAGGTTTGTTAATAGAGCAACTTCAGATTTAGGATGAAATTGATATTTCTTCTAACAATGGGGACTCTTGAATCTGAAAATAAATACCCTTAAAAGCTACAATCCTGAAGTCACATATTGGGGCTAAGTCCTGTAGAATGCAGTGTTGTAGAGACCTTTACATATTGACATCAGTGACTATCCACCAATACCATTTGTAGTAATTCACAGTCATGTTTCTCTCATGTGTGTATTAGAAAGGGGAATGAACCTTGATTTGGAGGTTCATGCCGATTAGTCAGTGTGGCACTACAGGTACCATGTGACCCCAACCCCTGGCCAGCTCCCCCACTCACCAGCCAACACATGCTGCTCTTTTCTTCCTCTTCATGCGATCCTCCAGCTGCAGCAGGACCACGTGCTTTCCTCCTCTGGCAGCCACCCACTCAAAGGCAGCACTGCAGGAATCCATGCCCCACTTCCTCATTTGGGTGGGTGGCTGCTGGAGGAGGCGGAGGAGGGAAGCACATGCTCCTGCTGCGACTGGTTGATCATAAGAAGAGGAGGGAAAGAGTAGCAAGTGCCAGTTAGTAAGTGGGAGACCTGGCCAGTTGGGGAAGGGATTGTGTGGTACCTGTGATGCTGCACTGACGAACCAGCATGAACCTCTGAACAGAGGTTCGTGCCCATCTCTAGTGTCCAGTCTTACTAACAAACTGCTTCATCTTTGTCTTATAACCATGTTAGTTTTTCCCTCCCCAGGCATTCAAGAGATTGCAGCGGGGTGGCATTGCAAGGGAGTGGCTCTTTGGAAAAGAAGGAAAGCTTGCTGCTTATATACCGACCCATAGCACTTAAAGCACTCTTTAGGCAGTTTACAATTTAATTATGCACATTGGTACACATTGCTTTCCACCCCAGGAGCCAGATGAGGTTGAGTTTGCTTCTCTGATGGCAGTCCATGCAGGAACTTCCTCCTGCGCCCAGGATTGCATCCGGGGGTCAATTTTATTAAATATGGCTCTGACCAGTGACCCATGTGGAATATTCTTTCCCAAATCTGTGCCATTCAGTAGTGTTGGGAGTGCAAGAGGATAATTCATCTCATTTGGAGGGCAAAGTCTGAGGGATTTAAGGTCTCTGTTGCCCTTCCCAAACCTCAATTAAACCGCACCTTGTATCAACCTTAACCCTTCCCCCTGAACATCTTGTCATCTTCAGTTTCTAAAGAAGGCCTTTTCAGGCAAAACTAGGCTCAGGGATGGCATTATACTGACACAGAAACTTATGCAATCCCCAAGATCTCCCCGTGGCTTCAGTAGCCTTCATTTGTATTTTGTGGACTAAAAATTCATGAGGGTGGCCGTGGGTTAGAATGTGCCATGGGAGCACGGTTGTGGCTTATGGACACTGACAGGGTGCTTTGTGGAAGAGGGGGCGCTCCAGCAGAGATTAATCCACTTCAGAGTATCAAACAGATAGTATTGACAGTAGCAAAGTAAATAATTGTATTGATTCAATGTTGTAGCAGTATTAATACATACAGATCAGTCCTTTCTTCAGTCCATGGTCATACATGTAACAGCAATCAAAATCAGTCCTTTTTACCATACAAAAGTGGTGCCTCACAAGATGATTTTTAAAGACACCTCCCCATTGGAATGCATTGAAATCTATTTAATGCGTTCCAATTGGGAAAAAAATTACTATCTTGCAAAAATTATCCATAGAAGACATCACCTTCCAAAACACAGTTCCCCATACCATCTAGGGGAAAAAGCAATCCCCCTCCTGCACTGCCTTTGGAAATTCAAGGGGGCTCAGATGGTCTTACCCCTCTTTCTCTAGCAACAAAGAAAGGATAAAAGGAGTCAAAAGCAGCCCCCTGGTGCCAGACAATGGTAACTCCATTTGCCCTGATGCTTTACCACAAAGAAAGAATAGAATATAAAATAAAATATCATCAGGACTTGCTACCTTTGAAATATGCCCTGATGAGAAAAAACAAAAAGAAACTTAGAAAAATCAGGAATAATCACAAGTGCAATGTCCCATTAACATTATTTATGCAGTTGAGTTTCTCATATTTACAAGAATCACAGAGACCAACATCATACCCAAAATACAATGAATGAGCTTCTTCCTGGGGAAACTACTTTTACAACATGGTATTCCTCCTGTAAGGTATGAGTTGAAACAGCCCTTGCATCTCCTACCCCATTCTGTCCCCTAACCCCCCAAGTCATGGTGACCCCCTGGCTGCACCTCCCACTCAGTACAGGGCTGCATAGCCCCAGTCCTGCCAGAGGCCAAGAGAGCTCCTCAGGGTTTTGGGGTGCCCTGTGGGGCCCTCATCAGGGGCTAAGTGTTCCTCCCACAACCCTCTAGTGCACAGGTATTAGCATAAGGTATTAGCATATACTAATACCTGTGCACTAGAGGATTGTGGGAGGAATACTTAGCCCCTGATGGGGTTCTGCAGGGCACCCCAAAACACTGAAGAGCTCTCTTGGTCTCTGGCAGGACTGGGGCTGTGCAGCCCTGTATTGAGTGGGAGGTGCAGCCAGGGGGTCACCATGACTTTGGGGGTTAGGGGACAGAATGGGGTAGGAGATGCAAGGGCCTTTTCAAATTTATACCTTATGGTAAAAATACCATGTCATAAAAATGGTTTTTCTAGGATAAAGCTTATTCATTATAATTTAGGTATATTGTTGATCCCTGTGATTTCCCTAAATGTTGGGTAGTCAGTTGCATAAATTATGTTAATGAGGAAATTGCATTCATGATTTTTTTATTGAATCTGTTTACTTTTTTATTTCTGGCTATTTTCACCACTTTACTATTTAAATTTGCACCTGTAGCTCCATTGGCAATGCTTTTGGAACACATTTATTATATAAGACCTCCTTTTTGTATTCTGAGAAACTGTATGCTGGTGTTTTACCAGGAGGCAGGCCCTGGAAAGTCAGTAGCGTACACTTTTGCCCCTACATTTTTGGGATAAAAAGTAGGTCCTATGTAATTAATGTGTTTCAATGGGGGGGGGGGGAAACTGTTTTGCAAAACAGGGTTGAAAAAAAAAAAACTGTTTTGTGAGGCAAGGACCTAAACATTGTCCAGCCAAAAATTGCCCATAGGAATAATTGTTTCGGGAAGCACAACATTGCTCTGCTCAAAAAAAGTCACCGTTGTCTAAGGCAATAGTCTTGAGGCACCACTTGTACAATAAATCAGTACCCATAGTAAATTCTGCTTTGTAAATCAATCTGGCAGATTTTTTTCATTGGACCCACAAACTAAGTGTACTGAGGCTATCAGCTTTATTTCCCCTTGTGGCCAATTGAAGATTAGCTTCTGTAGGCTTCTTCTGTTGCATTTTGTTTCCACAGCTGCTTGAAGTTCAACTATTAGCTTGCTCCTAGCACAGCTGCAGTCTTTCAACAACTCATTCTATAGAACTTTCTTACTGACTTTCTTACAAACTTGATCAACAATTCTTACAGGTATTTCTAAGACCTGACAGACACTTTGCCCACCTCCCTGTACAGATTAGTGGGGGGAGGGGGAAGCTTATGAACAAGCAAATCTCATTTAATAATCTTAGAACTTCAGAGCTGGAAGAGAACCAATAGATATGTATAGTATTGCTTTTTAAGTGTACTTGGTGTTTCTTTTTAAATTAGACTACAAGTCACCTCAGCCCCAGCTTTTTGGGACAAAGGTAGAATCCAAAAGAAAAGAAAAACAGAATACAATCACATTCGGGCTGTTTGTAATGGTGCTTTCTCTCTGCAAATTTGTGGAGAAAAAAATACAGAACCGATCCTAGACATTTGCATTGAATGACAAATGAAGTGGGATGTGGTGGCACTGCAGGTTAAACCCCAGAAGCCTCTGTGCTGCAGGATCAGAAGACCAAGCAGTCGTAAGATCGAATCCATGTGACGGAGTGAGCTCCCGTCGCTTCTCCCAGCTCCTGCCAACCTAGCCATTCGAAAGCACGTAAAAATGCGAGTAGATAAATAGGTACCACTTCAGTGGGAAGGTAATGGTGTTCCGTGTCTAGTTGCGCTGGCCACGGAAACTGTCTTTGGACAAACGCTGGCTCTACGGCTTGGAAACAGGGATGAGCACCACCCCCTAGAGTCGGACACGACTGGACTAAATGTCAAGGGGAACCTTTACCTTTATCTTATTGAAGGATAAATGGGTGCTTTTGTGTCTTATCTCTTTAGATAAGATGGGAGGTGAATCCTTATTCAATAGTATGTGCCTCTACTTCATTATTTCACTACCTGATGGAGCAGAAGCTAGGTTGTATTTATTTATTTTATTTATTTATTCGATTTTTGGTTGTACAGTGCCAGAGATGGGAAATGTTTTTGAATTCTGGATGTTGTTGAAGTTCAAAGAACAAATGTTTTCCATCTGTATAGAGCCCAAATTTGGCCTGAATCCTCAACAATTACCAACAATTCAATGTACTTAAGGATCTACTGTGTGATGCATTCAGCTTACTCCGAAAAGGGAAGGGACAGCTCTGGAACAGACTGCCTGGAAAATCTCACCTGTCCATCTCCACTTAGGAGAAGACAGAAATACCACTTGTGAAACAGGCTTTTGAAATGGAAAAGATTTGTAAGTGGAAACGAAGTATGCATGCATACACATGAGGACTTTTGTGGCTTAAAAAAAAAAACAGACACCTTGCCAGGAATGCATTTACTTTTTTTTTCTCAAATGAAAACAGCCTCTTTGATCATTTTACAGCCAACAATGCTTGGGAAGTAGAAAAGAGGAGAGAACAAAAGGAAAAGAAAATAACAGCACACTTTCCTATGACATTATATTGTTAGCTTCGCAGCGCCACGTCTTGCAGAGTGGATGCCGTCATACTCTTAAGTGCCGTGCGTTGCACTGCTGGGGAGGACATGGAACAATCTTGTTCAAAAAATGCTGTGGGGGTTGTAAAAATACCTGTGGAGGGGGGTGAAAAAGTCTCCCCTCTTGTTTCTACCCATCCATTTAAAAAAAAGCTTACATAACCGACTTTTAAGAACTGTACGTAAGCAAGCTAACCTGATGGCTGACATTCATATAGAGTGTAGGAGGCGGGGGGGGGGAGAAACTCAACAAGGTCTGTGATGTTCAAAGAACGGGGAACGAAAAGAACAAACTTCTTGATGATGAGAGAAGTAAAAAAATGCATAAATTGATGCTGAGAGCACTTTTACCAGGAAAAGAGAAGTCCTTCAACTCCATTCATCTCTGGAGTCTGAAATGAACTGAGGATGAGTTCAGGTAGTGTATCTGCAGCTGTATATTGCTGAACAGTCGCTAGTACCTTCCTGAAATGTGATGAGAACAGAACCCCCTGATGGAGGCTAGTTGGGTACAGGCTATTTTCACTGCCTCAGAATCCTGAACTACCAATTTAGTTAATGAAAAATGAGTCAGGCTTTCAAAGATCATATAATATATGGCATTTTACAGAAAACATTTATATGTTGATGCACCCCACAGTTTGATTTTTTTTCCTCTTTAGAAAACCTTGAGAGTTGATAATGACCAATGTAATTAAACACAGTTTTCAGAGCTTCCTCCAGTTTTTTTAATATTCCCATTGATTGAGACCAGCTACTATCTTTAATCACTGTTTCATGGCCTCAGATCATGAATCCTTTGACACATAAAGCTTGTGCAAGTTTATTTGTGAGAAAGACAAATCTCCATTGTTCTTCTTTTGTTAATCTGCTGGCAATGGAGCCTGTACCTCACCTTGATTCTGAAATCCATAAAAGCCTCATTCAGCTCCAACTGATTCAGAGGAGATGGGCTTGATTTCAAATTTCAAGGAACCAAAATCCAAGTCCTGCCAACTGACTGTCATTGAAATCAGCAAGTAGCTATTAACCTCTTGTCAGAACTGGATGAAAATTGTAAGCATAGTAATCCTCAATAGGGATGTGCATGATGATTTTCTTTGTATTTTGTTTACTTACTTATTTATTTATTTATTTATTTTATTTATTCAATTTATATGCCGCCCAAACTACCCAGAGGTCTCTGGGCGGCTTACAATAATTAAAATTCAATACAGCAAAAGATAAAATAATTAAAATACAATTAAAATACAATTAAAATTGCCATCAGACCCACAGCTACTTCAAACAAAAGTAATACTAAAAACCCATTCAAAGCAGTAAGACATAACACCCATTTAAAAATCCTACACAGGGAGCCAGTCATTGAGAGGAAGCTTGCCTGAAGAGTAAGGGTTTTGTCTGGTTGCAGAAGGACAGCAAAGAAGGGGCCGGCCTGGTCTACAGGAGGGAGTTCCAGAGTCTGGGAACAGCAACAGAGAAAGCTCTCTCCTGTGTGTCCACCAAACAATCTATAAAGGTGGTGAGAAAAGTCTCTCTTGGGCTGGGTCCTAAAGTGACTCAGCCCATCTTGAGATAGGATGCTATCATCCTTTCCCAAGAAGCACTTGGATATTTCATGTGTTCCTGTTCACTGGTGATAAAACCCAAAAATCTTATTTATTTATATTCCAGCTAGAGGTGATGGATAAAAACCATGTTGTCATTCCATCACCATGTAAGAACCATCATCATGAAGAACCTGGTTAGCTGCTTTCACGGATTTAGGGTTACCTTTCCCAATACAAAGGTTTTGGGGATCTCCCTTTCACACCTAATTAAGCATGGTCACTTGACTGCCTGTATGATTATTTTCAATGGAACCTGGTGGGGCTCCCATGAGGAGGAAAGAAAGTCCACTTCTTGTAGTTTAGTTACATATGCCTAAATCTGGATCCAACCCATTTATTGCAGTGCATTGCCATTTAGCAATAAGTAACATGGCATGACTCAGACAGTATATTTGCTAGAATGACTGTTAACTCTGAGTCATGGACAAAGCTGAATTTTGAAACAAGTTCTAAATGCTACTCTGGAATGCAGGTAAATCAGTGATGCTGAAAAGGAATATTGAGCATCAGTGTCACTAGTATTTTCCCCCTTCCACTCACAATTATTCTGAAGTTGTTTGTGTCTAACTTATAATTGGAAGACAATTAATTTATCTTAAAAACACTCCGTTAATTTGAGAAAATTGGCTGATCCGCTTCCGAGTCAATGCTTTTAGACTTGAGAGTTTATGAAAGGGTTCAAACAGCGAATCTCAATCTTTCCCAATATTTGAAACATTTATTTTCTGAATTGTAGCTCCCAGATTCTCCAAGTCAAGATTTCCAGGCTGGCTGGAAGGGAGGGAGGTGGTAGTGTTCTGGAAGCTGTAGTCAAAAGTCAGCTTAGTGAACTGTGGTCTTTTCTCTAGGAGATCCTTTGTTGTTGTTTAGTTGTTAAGTCGTGTCTGACTCTTCGTGATCCCATGGACCAGAGCACGCCAGGCCCTCCTGTCTTCCACCGCCTCCAGGAGTTGGGTCAAATTCAAAAAGCATGTAGATTTCAGGCCAGAGCTCTTTCTGTTAGGTATAATACCAGAAAGTGTTGATAGACAAAATGTATATTTAATACTGCATATTCTAACAGCTGCGAGGATTATTTATGCACTGTACTGGAAAAATGAAGGAACACCTACAGATCAAGAAATAATTAAAAAGATATTGGACTGCGCCGAAATGGACAGACTAACACTGAAAATCAAAGGAAAAGAAGATACGAAATATTATCAAACATGGGACTTATTCTATCAATGGTTAGAAGGATGTTGTATAGATTAGGAGTGTAATGTGTGTAGTAATTGTTTTACAAATGATTTTAAGCTATACCCTCGGGACACGATGTTAAATAAGTATGGATGGATTTATATAATAATACTGTAATTTTAAAAATTATTTTAAAAAAACAATCTACATTTATCCAAATAGTCATATCATCTTCTTCTGGTTGCTGCACAATGTTGGAGGGAGGGGTTTCACTTAACTGGGCTTATTTTTGGCATAGGGCTTATATTACAAGCATCCTGAAAAATCATACTAGGGCTTATTTTCAAATTAGGTCTTATTTTCAGGGAAACAGGGTAGAACCTACCAGTTTTGTGTTTCCTTCTCTCTGGGGAGGAACAGCCAGGAGCTTTATACATATTCAAGGCATGCAGGTTCATCATATGTTTGCAGTCTTCAAATTTCAACAGCCTGGTTCAAAGCCCCAATCACTTCTACCTAGTTACAACTCTGCTGAAAAGTAAGCCCGCCTGAGTTTATCCTCAGGTAAGTGCATATAAGATTGATGCTTTATGTTACCTCCAAATGAGGCATTGATGGAATTCTATGGCGGGTGGGGCTGTTACCATCCATTTGTAACTTTCGATTATTTTCCCCACTGCTTCTTCTATCTTTCCCTTGCCTTCAAACCAGAGAAATTAAGGAGAGAAAGATGCAGTAACTAAAAATGTTTTTTGATCGGTAGCATCAAGAGCTATTAAGCTGCGAGAATCTGCAGAACTGTTTAAGACAAGGCTTTAATCAAGCTGTCATCCTGATGACCCATCATCCACTGAGTGTTATGAGGGTTCGTCATACAACTTAGTTCACTACTTGTAACTCTCCTTCTGTTTTTCACAGCTTCTTTCATCTTTTTTCTTCCTACAGAAGATCTTTTAAATAGGAAAAGATGTGATAGCTACACAATGCCTTCAGACTATCATGATGACCCCTTATCTTTAAAGAAAGAGCTGAGATTGTAATTAGAAGTTGATAGCACAATTTCTCTTCAGTAATGTGATGCCCTTGGTGCGTCTGAGCAATCAGACTGGCAAATTAAGTCCATGTTTACCCCCCAATGGCTAATCACCAAACAATTAATAAGAAGAGGAGTGGGACTAATTAAAGGACTCACCCCACCAGCGGCATATTTTTTCTGAAATCTGAAATGGACAGATAGCCTACTATGAGTAAAGATCTGTCAGTGTCACTTCAAAGCAATGTTGCTCAAAGCAGATTGAAACAGAGCGCACTGATTTATATTTTTGGGAGATGCCTGGTATTCCCCTAGAACTTCCCATCAAGTATTAACCACTTTGCTGTTTAGCTTCCAAAATCAACTGTCCTTGAACACTGTGCATGAACTATGTGTACAAGTACATGTGAACAAAGGAAACATGGACACAGCTATTGTTCATGATATGACGCTTATGATGGGTAGGGAAGTGTGGCCTTCTATATTGTAATGCCCCACCTTACTGAGTCATCTTCAGAGGGAGAGGAAAATCTCATGCAACACACACACACACACACACACACACACAGAGAGAGAGAGAGAGAGAGAGAGAGAGAGAGAGAGAGAATTCTCCTGGATTTTTAAGATCTACTTCCTAATTGTCTAGTGCAATAAAAAGGTGAGATTTGTAAAGTGAGTTGGTAGGTGGGTGGCATTTGGCTAAGAAGACCCCAAAATACAAGAGCATGGACAGATATATATACACACAAGCTTTGGTGTTATTTTCTGGTGTTAAAGCTGGCTATCACCATCCAGTGAATGGCAATAAATTATAGGAGTCCTACATAATTTGTGACTCACCAACCCAAATATAAGGGATTAGATAGATAGATAGATAGATAGATAGATAGATAGATAGATAGATAGATAGATAGATAGATAGATAGATAGATAGATAGATAGATAGATAGATAGATAAAAGGTAAAGTTTCCCCTTGACACTTTTTGTCCAGTCGTGTTCGACTCTAGGGGGCGGGGTGCTCATCCCCGTTTCCAAGCCATAGAGCCAGCGTTTTTGTCCGAAGACAATCTTCCGTGGTCACATGGCCAGTGCGACTTAGACACGGAACGCTCTTACCTTCCCACCGAGGTGGTCCCTATTTATGTACTCGCATTTGCATGCTTTCGAACCGCTAGGTTGGTGGGAGCTGGGACAAGCGACGGGAGCTCACTCTGTCGCGTGGATTTGATCTTACGACTGCTTGGTCTTCTGACCCTGCAGCACCACCACGTCCAGATAGATAGATAGATAGATAGATAGATAGATAGATAGATAGATAGATAGATAGATAGATAGATAGATAGATAGATAGATAGATAGATAGATAGATAGATAGATAGATAGATAGAATCCCTTATATTTGGGTTGGTGAGTCACAAATTATGTAGGACTCCTGTAATTTATTGCCATTCACTGGATGGTGATAGTCAGCTTTAACACCAGAAAATAATACCAAAGCTTGTGAGAAAGGTTGTTTCTATATAACAACTGTAATAAATAAGACTGAATCATCTTGTGGTGCAGTTCTAAGATATTATTATCTTTTCCTACATATTTCTGTTTTTTTTTAATAGTCCAGAGCTGAATTTAGTTATAAGTATCAGACAAATCCCGATTACTACTGCAGTTCTAAATATATGGAATATATATGGAATATATTCAATATATTCACACAGATATATGGAATCACTCCCAACATTATTTCTCAAAGCTTTAAGGAAAATAAAAGGATGCACTTTTAAAAAAAAGAAGCAAAAGAGCAGAAGAGGCGATGCACCATAATGATTGCTAAAGTGATGGAAACTGAATAAATATTCTGGAAGTAAGACAACAGAAGTCAGCATCTTCTTTTGTTCAGTTAATGATTTGCTTACATGGGATGCTGCACATGCCTTTATATAACTGACATTCAAAAGCAAACACTGGAGACCAGTGAGAATTAAAGCAGTGGGGGTGAACAGATTCATTAGTATGTCAGGAATTAACAGCCTTTGTTTTGGGCTTCTAATTACAGGGTAATATTGCTACTCTGAGCTATATTATTATCCAGTAATAGTGGCAATGACTCCATGTCATAGGGTTACAATGTGCAGAGGGTAAATTTTAAGCTGCAAAGAGAATACTGCATGTAAGATGAACTAACTGATGTTTTGAAGGCAGTGTAATGGAGTCAGCAAGCCCACTTGACAATGAGTTGAAGGTAACATATGGAGGCAGTGATAGTTTACCTTCCTGGGATCCATGATCACTGCAGATGGTGACAGCAGCCAAGAAAATAAAAGACGCCTGCTTCTTGGGAGGAAAGCAATGAAAAAGCAGAGACATCACCTTGCCGACAAAGGATCCGCTGGTTTTTCCAGCAGCGATGTATGGAAGTGAGAGCTGGACCATAAGGAAGGCTGACCGCAGAAGAATTGATGCTTTTCAACTGTGGTGCTGGAGGAGACTCTTGAGAGTCCCCTGGACTGCAAGGAGAACAAACCTATCAGTTCTAAAGGAAATCAACCCTGAGTGCTCATTGGAAAGACAAATCCTGAAGCTGAGGCTCCAATACTTTGGTCATCTCATGAGAAGACTCCCAGAAAAAGCCCCTGATGTTGGGAAAGTGTGAAGGCAAGAGGAGAAGGGGTTGACAGTGGATGAGATGGCTAGACAGTGTCATCGAAGCTACCAACATGAATTGACCCAACTCTGGGAGGCAGTGGAAGACTGGAGGGCCTGCCATGCTCTGGTCCATGGGGTCACAAAGAGTCGGACACGACTTAACGACTAAACAACAATCTTTTCTGTAAGGAAAAATTATAAAATTCTGGGCACTGTGGATTTCTCATACACAAAAGGCCAACTAATTTCGATCTGCTTCTGGTCTTTGGGTTCCAACCAGTGATATAATGACAAATTTTGAAGTAGAAGCATGGGGATCGTCAAAAACTGCAGGTAACTAGGTTGATCAAAATCAGCAGACCAGATGTTACAGTTTTCAGCACCATTAGAAGCAGGACAACGAGTCTTGATAGTCACCCCAAAATACTTTGTAATGCAAAAGGAATGGCTCACAGTTAACTACTGTTAATGTACCCCCTCCCCAAAGAGCTACAGCTGAGTTCAAAGAGGACAGGGTTCAAACAAACAAAAGAGCTACACAGATGACATAATTTTTTGCTGATCAAAAATCTAGCTACTTTGAGCTGTAAGAAAAAAAGTTTCAATATAGATGGTGAAGATTATCTGTTTCCTTCTCTCAGCTGCAATAATTGCATTCTTTGTTCTGCAACTAGCTTCAGAACAGGTGGAAGAAAAATAAGAAAGCAAAAAAAAAAAAGGTCACCAATTAATTTGCTCTGTTCTTTGCTGCACCTTATTAGATGAGGAAAATCTCAAGATCTGCTCCAGTGCTTGTAAAAATGGCAAGACCAGCTTTGTTGTCAGGTAAAGTCAGGGCTGTAAAGAATACTCACAGGCCAGAAACTTTGCATAAGAGTTGTTTGCATAAGTTGCCGCAGCTAATTGATGGGGTGCTGAGGGTGCATCTCAGTTGCACAATTCAAAGATGCAGCCTTGTACTATTGGAAGCAAGTGGTGCTACTCGTGCTTGAGATGAAAGGGTCTTGCACGGGTAAGAGTAAAAAGATATGGTCTTCTCGGTTTCTTAGACTGTTCTTTACCTGCTCTGATCTGTGCTGATTTTCCTTCAAACTCAGATTGCCATTCTTAGGGTTGTTTGACACTTGCTTCCTTACACACCTCTCTTACCGCTTCAAGAAGAAATCGTTTCTTGGCTCTCTAGAGATGAAAGGGGCTACCATGGCTTCTGGCATCTCCAACTTAGTTAGAATTAGGAGTTCTATCACCTTTCCTATCCCAAGTGTATTTCTCTAATAGACACAAAATTTATTATTTTCTTAGAATGCATGCAAACACCCTCTCCCACTCATTTTTCTGCTCAATTTCTGCAAAACTTGTTCTCAGATTCTTGTTCAATTCTGGTGGCAGAATTCTTGAACATGACTCCCCCCCCCTCGCACCAATGTTTTCAAAGGAAAGCAGCAAAACGGGTTGCAGCGCATAAACGATTATGCCAAATGAAACTAATTAAATCTTCAAGGTGCCCCACGACGGTGCTTGCTTTTTTGCAGTAAATATTAGAGATAACAGCCTGGAATTTGCTTTGATTGTTATATTTACCTATCCTGTAAAGCTCCCAGGGAGAGCATTGCTGGAAAATGTAACACATTTATATTTTAGCTTCATTTTACAGTGTGCAGGACAGTAGACAGAAGACATTTTACAGTGTGCAACACAGAATCCGCTTAGGATTCCTGAGGTTAAAGAGTTTAGATATGAGAAACACATACAGAGAAAGAACCTAGCTTTCTCTTGTGCGATAATACTAACTCCGTAGTAGTTTATCTTAAAAGATCTTCAAATAATCCCCCAGCCTAGGGCACAATAAAGAACTCCATCCCCAACATAGGTATGAGTCCCTCTTCCGCCCTATCTAGCAATCCTTTGCATCTCTATGGTACAGGATTCCCCGGGCATAACGGAGGAAAGCGAGGCGGAGACGAAGGCGGCCGGCGCGCACGCGCAGTTGCTCCTTGCCGAGCTCAGGCTCCACATTGGCGGAAGGCGAAGCGGAGGGAACCATAGAGAGACAAAAAAATGGAGACGCCGGGAAGGGAAGAATTAGGTATCGTTCTTCGCATAAAGGGTGCAGGGAGGGTTGTATGAATGAGCGCGGGCCGATAATGGATGGTAGGAGAGAGAAGGGATTCTGTGGGGTAATGGAGGTAGTTCCTGGGGCGGGTGGGCAAGCGGGTGTTTTTATCTTTCTTTCTTGTGTCCCCCCCCTCGCGCGTTATGGTTTGCTCCATTGAGTCACCCGTATCCAAGGCGGCGGAAAAAACCATCGCTTAGGAGAGGGGTGTGTGGAGACTGAGACCGGTGTGGCTTGACAGGTAGAACCTGCTATTGCCAGTGACCTCCGGCCTCAAAAAAGTTCCTCCTGAGTTTGCAAAACGGCCCTTGCTCTACAGTTCTGGTTGCTTCCCAGTGTGGAAAAGGGATGCGTGTATTTTGATATTTCTTACCTATTGATAACGTCTCTTAAATGAATTGCATGCAGATTTTAGCTTGACTCACTGGTTGAGAGATCTGTGTGGCTCTTTCGTTGCTTTGAACCCTGGCTTCATCCCTTTATGTTATTTTGTTTTTTTTCCCCGTTCTCTTTTATTTCATTTTATTTTCAAAGCCTACGGTAAATGGATTGCGGTGTGTGTGTGTGTGTTGTAAGTGTTGAGACATGGGATTTCCAGACCAAGCAGAGAAGTGGTGGCTTGAGATGGAGAAGTGAGGTCGCCTTAAAGGGATGCGAGGATGCCTTCTTGGGACTGTTTTGGGTGGATATTTCCGCTCGTCATGAATTCTGAGCCTCTCTTTGAGTGTAGATCAGGCAAAGAAATGGGGAGTGATGCTCAAACCTTGGGAAAGTTGCATTTTGGGATGATGCGTCCCAGAATCTCCCAGCCTGCTTGGTCACTAGCCAACTTGGGAGTTTGATTCCCCACTGTGCCTCCTTGACAGGGACTTGATGATCCACAGGGTCCCTTCCAACTCTGCAGTTCTAAGATTATTATATTATTATAATTTTTTCCAAGGTCTGAAGTCCCATGTCTAATTTATTGTCTGCTATGTGCAATCATATTCAAGGGACGTGGTGGCGCTGCGGGTTAACCGCAGAAGCCTCTGTGCTGCAGGGTTAGAAGAACAGCCGTCGTAAGATCGAATCCACGCAATGCAGTGAGCTCCCGTCGCTGGTGCCAGGTCCTGCCAACCTAGCTGTTTGAAAGCATACAAAATGCAAAAAGGCGAGTAGATAAATAGCTACCACCTCAGTGGGCAGGTAACGGCGTTCCGTGTCTAGTCGTGCTGGCCACGTGATCACGGAAGATTGTCTTTGGACAAACGCAGACTCTGTGGGTTGGAAACGGAGATGAGCACCGCCGTCTAGAGTTGGACTTAACTGGACTAAATGTCAAGGGAAACCTTTACCTTATGTGCAAACATGTTCACATGAACAGTCAGAACATGACAATTGCAGCCCCGTACCATTGCCTCACAACAGTGACTTCCTGTGGGTGAATTATTTTAAGCCAAGTGTCTCTGGAATTCTGTAACTTTCCATTGAGCTGTGACAAGGAGCTGTGGCACATGACAGCCACACTTCTGTTTGCTCTCCTAAGCATTTTTTGGGGCATGGAAGTAAAAATACAGTATGTGCGGTCTTACTTGCAAGTACATGCTCACAGCAGAGAAGTGCTTAAGGTGTCACTTCTTGTGTGTGATCATTCAGTCTTAGGTGGAGGGGGAGGGTAGTGGAATTTTACACTTGATGGGCAATGGCAAAAAGGAGGAAAAGAAGCATTAAGCAGCCTGAGTGAACAACAGTGATAATCAGCTTTAACTTAAAGAATCAGCCCAGTTCTGTGGTTCTCTGGGAATTTTTCCAGGCGACAGGACAAAGCTAGCAGTGAAATGTCAGCGTGATTTTGGCTCATAGCACATACGATTACAACCTATCTATGCATTTTGCTTGTGAGTCTGCCTTGTCACCAGATTTATTGAAAATAATTCTTTATTATCATTATGAGCTGTTCTGCAGATTAATGCATTTCCAATCCCCCCTCCCATTTTGTTGCCTCTTCTTGTTTCCTTTGTATCATGTCTTTCAAATTGTGCAGCATGATTTTGTAAGATGCTGTCTTAATCTGAAAAATACCTTGAGTGCATCATTGTTTTTTTTTTTGTTAAATGCACCCATGTCATGTCCAACCTATGGCAACCCTATGAATGAGTGATCTCCCAAATGCAGCCGTGCTCAGCTCTTCTAAACTCAAGCTTGTGTCTTCGTTTAGGAAGTCAGTCCATCTCATATTTGGTCTTCCTCTTTTCCTGCTGCCTTCAACTTTTCCCGGCATTTTTCTCTTTTCCAGTGAATCTTGCCTTCTTTAGGTAAAGGTAAAAAGCTGGCCAGTGAAGAGAGATAACAGAAAAATCAATTCTTTTGACATGTGATGTCAGACGAAAGTTTGATGGACCACCAGAAAGGTGAATAAGTGTATGCTAGATCAAATCAAGCCTAAATTTTCTCTAGGAGCAAAAATGATGAGACTGAAGCTACCATAGTACGGCACATCTTGAGAAGACAAGACTCGATGGAAAAGATTTACCCTGGAAAATGTGAAAGCAGCAGGAAAAGAGGAAGCACACAGGAATACATGAGATCATAATATAATTTACAAAGCAAATTAGACAAAATTCAGTGTCTAGGATGTACTTAGCCTTCCAGGTTCTCCTGGAATTTGCTTCAGGGGCTTCCGGACAAGCCATGCAGTCTGTCTCATCCAACTTAAATGCTTCTGAATAGAACCTGGAGAAAGCCTACAAATTACTTCGCCGTACAAATCAGTAGTTGAAGAGCTTCTGCTCGTAAAATAAAACACTCCATGATTAGCATACAGATATTTCAATATCTACAAAGAGATGGGTGGGAGGAAAAATGCGGCAAATTTATTGGGGAAAGCAGCTTAAAATGGAGCTGACATTTTGTGGTAATTGCTTTGTTTCCAACTTCAGTTTTTCTTTTCTCTGAATCACTAACTCAGGAGGAAAGAAACTGCAGTGTTCAACCAGCATGGAAGAGTCTTTTGTTTCAAGAGAGTCCATTTTTTCTCAACTGCAACCTTATTCTCTCATCAAGAAGCAGAAAGAAACCCCCATGTACCGATTTCTTTAGTCAGACTGCTGTTGAAATTGTTCACTTCCACAAAGAACAGAGCGCCATATCACCTCTTTGTGGAATGGGGAAGGGATTTCTCTTGTAACTCTGGGGGAGAAGAATTTTGGAAATGAATGGATCTGCCAAAACACAGTACTTTCAGTTAGACAACATATTAACTGTCATGAGCCTGTCCTATGGAATCCTGGGATTTGTAGTTTGCAGAGGTAACAGAAGAAAGGCACTTTGAAAAGAGGATTTGAGGATTAACTCAGTTTAATTCTGCCAGATAGCTCGGGGTTTAGAGATCTGGTTACAGAGCCAGAGTTGAGAGTTCAGTTCCCTACTGTGCCTCCTTGAATAGGGCTGGACTCCACGATCCATGGGGTCCCTGC
Organism: Pogona vitticeps; assembly: GCF_051106095.1. Taxonomy (NCBI): domain Eukaryota; kingdom Metazoa; phylum Chordata; class Lepidosauria; order Squamata; family Agamidae; genus Pogona; species Pogona vitticeps. The sequence goes on from NC_135785.1 coordinate 252,297,521, forward strand.
CAGCTCTGTATTTCTAAGATTATTATAAGAATATTATTTTTAATCATTCAAAGCATCTTGTAATTTATGGGTGTAGACTAGGACTCTTTAACAGATAATTTAAAGTATCTCGGTAAAGGTAAATGTTCCCCTTGACATTTAGTCCAGTCATGTCCGACTCTAGGGCACAGTGCTCATCCCCATTTTCAAGCCATAGAGCCAACGTTTGTCCAAAGACAGTTTCTGTGGTCACATGGCCAGCGTGACTAGACCCGGAACGCCATTACCTTCCGACCGAGGTGGTACCTATTAATCTACTCGCATTTTTACATGCTTTCGAACGGCTGCATTGGCAGGAGCTGGGACAAGCGATGGGGGCTCATTCCATCGCGTGGATTCGATCTTACGACTGCAGGTCTTCTGACCTTGCAGCACAGAGGCTTCTGCGGTTTAACCCAGTGGTTCTTAACGTGGGCGATAATGCCCCCCAGGGGGCGATTTCATTTTTTAAGTGGGCAGTAGAACGAAAAGGGGCGGCGTGGGGGCGCTGGAGCAGAAGGGGGGGCGCTGGAGCAAGCCAAACCTGTTAAGATAGCTGCAGCCTTTTTATAATGTGCATGAATATATATATGTTCCTCCAATCTTAATTTAGTTTTAGAGTTTTCGTCTTGAAATTTTTAGTTCCTGCATTGTAGTTTGTTTTTATGCCCTTTTAATATTTCTTTTTGCGTCTTAAAATTCGCTTGCAACTAAATCATTAAATGTTACTTTTTGGGGGCATTTCATTTTCTTATAATTGAATTTTGTTTTCAGGGGTCATTGTATTTAAGTGCCACAAACAAACAAACAAACAAACAAACAAACAAACAAACAAACAAACAAACAAACAAACAAACAAACAAACAAACAAACAAACAAACAAACAAACAAACAAACAAACAAACAAACAAACAAATCATCACCGCGGGGAGGGGGGTGATGATAACTTCCTCAATGGCTCAAGGGGGCGTTTCTTTCAAAAAGGTTAAGAACCACTGGTTTAACCTACAGCGCTACCACATCCCACTTTGCCTTCTCTAGATGTGCCCAAAGTATGGCAACCTCAGTTTTGTCATTTTTTGCCTCCAGAGAGAGTTCAGGCATCAGTTAGTCTAGGACCCACTTGTTTGTCTTTCTGGTGATCCAGGGTATATCCAGAAAGCTCTTTTCCAGAACCATATTTTAAAAAAATCAATTTCATTTTTAAATTGTATGCCAATCTTAACATGTCTTACCTCATAGGGTTGTGAGGAAGATTAAGTGGAAAGAAAGGAGCCGTGTACCATATCTTGACATTATTGGAGGAAAGGTGGGATTAACCAAGACCGTATGTTGTCTTTAAGCCAGCTTTGTTGTTTGGACTCATTTAATTGTAATATGTGGATCAAACTGAAAACAATTTGCTCTTGGTTTGTTTATATAATTTCACAAAAGGAAGAGTGAAGTAACAGCAAATAAGCTATGTACTCTAAACCTGGTGCTTTCTTATGTTCTGGTTTAGTAATCTAAGGTTCCTGGATAGAAGTGCATGTATGGTGCCAATAACTGATTTAAATAATATGCTTACCGTAGCTGGAATTGATCAGTCTCCCAAACTAAAATTTTTGCTACTTGTTGGGTACTGGGCGTGGTGCTCTTCAACATTTTTATTCGATCTGAAGAGAAACCAGAGTATTCCATTCAACTTTTTTATTAATGACTTAGATGAGGGAGTGCAGAGAATACTTATCACATTTGTGGACGGGTGGAATAGGTATTAGCTTGGAAGATAGGAACAAAATTGAAAACAGGTCTTGATATGGTGGAGCACGGGGCTGAAAACAGCAGAATGAAATTTAACAGGGATAAGCAAAAGGTTCTACACCTGGGGGGGGGGGGAACCCCTAAATGTATAGTTACAAGATGGGGGGATACTTGGCTCAGTAGTACTTCGAGTGAGGAGGATTTTGGACTTGTTGTAGATCAAAAGCTCAATATGAGTAAACAATGCAGTGTGGCTGCAAAAAAGTCAAATGCTGTTTCAGGATGCATTAAGAGAAGTATAATCTTTAAATCCTTTAGGTGCTAGTCTTCCTCTATTCAGCACTGGTTAGACTTTATCTAGAGTAAGGTGTCCTATTCTGAATATCGCTGTTTAATAAGGATGCCGACAAACTGGAGCAAGTTCAGAGAAGGACAATAAGGGTGATCAGGGAACTGGAAACCAGGCCCTGTGAGGAAAGACTGAAAGAACTGGGCATGTTTAGCCTTGAGAAAAGACTGAGGGGAAATATGATAGCACTTTTCAAATGCTTTAAAGGTAATTACCGTATTTTTCGCTCCATAAGATGCACCTTTCCATAAGACGCACCAATTTTTAGGAGAAGAAAACAGGAAAATATAATCTGTTTTCTTCGCTCCATAAGACGCACAGACTTTCCACCCCCCTGTTTTGTGGGAAAAACGTGCGTCTCATGGTACGAAAAATACGGTATACAGAGGAGGGGCACGATCTGTTCTTGATCATCCCAGAGTGCAGGGCACACAATAATGTGCTCAAGCGACAGGAAGACAGATTTAGGCTGAGTGTAGGGAGAAACTGCCTAATGTTAGAGCAGTATGACAATGAAACCAGTTGCCTTAGAAGGTGGTGGAGGTATTCAAGAGGAAATTGGACAACCATTTATTTATTTATTTATTTATTTATTTATTTATTTATTTATTTATTTATTTATTTATTTATTTATTTATTTATTTATTTATTTATTTATTTATTTATTTATTTATTTATTTAAAATATTTCTTTCCCACCTTTCTCCCCGAAAGGATCCAAGGCAGCTTTGATTTAGAGTCTTGCATTGAGCACGGGGTTGGATTTGATGACCTTATAAGCCCCCTCCAACTGAATTATTCTATGGTTCTATGACTTATGAAACAATTGCCGAGACATCCTAGTTCTTAAAAAGTGGTATGCTTTGATTCTAGTTCATCCAGAAGCTTTTTGTGACTTCAACAGTTATGAAAGCCTAGATATTTTTAGCTAGGCCGCATGACCGAGTATTGCATGGAATCCCATTCACTGTGTTCTCCTAATGAAATTCAATCCTTTGGCCGGAACAGTACTGTATTGATTGTTGTTGTCGAATAGATGCTTTTTTGCGCACGTAAACTGGGGAATAGAAGACAGTCGGCTCTTTTTTCTCCAGGCATCTCTCCATCTCCTGACTGTCTCTAATTTTGTCACATGTTAGATGTTCTAAACTGAAAAGCCAAGACTTAATAATATACAGTGGTGCCTCGCATAACGATGTTAATGTGTTCCATTCAAAACATCGTTATGTGAAAACACCGTTAAGCGAAACACCATTTCCCATAGGAATGCATTGAAAACCGGTTAATCCGTTCCAATAGGAGCCTATTCAATACATTTCAATGGTGAAAAAAATCACCAAAAATTCAAAAAGACTCAGAACGAAGCCAAATTACTTTAACGAAGGTTTTATTAGGTGCACTAATGATTCCAAGCATTTTAAACATTTTTTAAACATTTTAGAATATTTTTAAATAGCGAAAACAGGGCTGTCAAAAAAAACAACGTTAAGCGAAACAGGGGACCTAAAACTGTCATCGTTAAGTGAAGCAAGGTCCCAAACATCGTTATGCGAAAATCCCCCATAGGAAACATCATTAGGTGAGGCGGCAAAATTTCCAGCAAAGGCCATCGTTATGCGAATTCATCGTTGAGCGAGGCACTCGTTAAGCGAGGAACCACTGTACAAGCTGCTGGATCAAACAAAGCCATTCTCAATTAACGGATCACATCAACAGACTGTGATTAGAATCTCTCCAGAACCTTTCACAACATGTTCCAGATTATTTGACTCAGCAGGTCTAGGGATCAAGTCACCACTGATCCATAAAACTACAATTTGGTTCTAGGCTCTGTCTGTCTCAACATGTCCTCCCTCACAAGGCTTCTGGGAGGCTTAAGTGGGAACAAAGGAGCCATGTGCCATACCTTGATGTTATTGGAGAAAAAGGGGATTAGAAATGCCACAAATAAATAAAATAACACAGACATTGGAGACTTCCAGGAGTCTGGGACACTAAATGGATACTCTTAAGCCACAGAGGGTAGCCAATAATTCTTTAAAAATGAGTACTTCTGTTTTACAACAAAATATGTGGGGGGATATATGTGCCTCATTTTGACGTTAAGAGTGCCTGCCCAAGTTAAGACTTGAAAATGTGATTTTAGTTTGCTATCAGAATTGCCGGTACAATATCTGTGTAACAGCACAATTTAACTTAAAAATATAGTTAAATTTGCAGATGGTTGGCTAGTTGTTTTCTGGAAAAAGATAGATCTGTGCAGTCTGGCCAAATGAGAAGTTTCTAGACTTTTGTCTCTTAAAGATACATCAAATACAGACTGTAAACAGAGTGGATTTGATTTAAATTGATTGAAATCACAATTTAAATTGAAAAATTGGATTTTTGACGAGTTAAAAATGATTTTTAAAATTGAAATCGTAATTTAAATTGTGATTTCAATCAATTTAACTTAAAAGAAATCATTGATTTTTATCTGCCCTGGTCATAAGAAATGTTCAATGGTTTTAGAAGACTGAAGGAGATCACTAGAGTTTTCATCAGTGGGGTACACAGTGAGTGGGGTCAGCTACTGAGTTGTACAGAGAGAAGCAATCTAGTGACTCACCTAGACCCTCATTTTATCCAATACACTGCACTGGGTATTTAGCACAGTACTTTTTTTAGATCCTTGGAATTTCATGCATGGAGGCTAGTATTCGGCTCTGCACAGGTCTTTGTGAGGCTGGACATTACAGAGATGAAGCCGGTTTGGGGAAAAAAACTTCTAAAATTCATGCCATATGTATGTGCCAGATGTTCAACCCTGTTTTGAAGGTTGCTTTAAACAAGGAAGATAGACTGCACATCTGATTGTGGATTTGGCAATTTTTTTTAAATTACTCCCAAAGCTCGGCAGTCCCAAGACTGACTTGTACACTCAAAAGCTAGTCTCTGTATATAAGATTTTCGTAGTGTAATAAAAGTACTGCCTACCCTTGTTTTATAACTGAAGTTGTTCTTGATTCTTCAGCATAAACCAGATTTTGCTACCTTCGGTTGGATATGAATTACTGATGCATATTTCGTCAAGTAAACTCACTTGAGCTGTGATGGATCCTCATTCAGAATCTATTTTTGCTGTAGCACGGCCCTATTTCCCTTAACACGTAGTTTTGAACTTGTGCTTCCTGTAAACAAGGTTATGGGATTATTTATGAGCAGTTAACTGGTTTAGCGAGTGCATCCACTTGCTGAACCCATTGTGGCACTTACATATACGGTATAATAAAAAAAAAAACAGATGTCTATAACGTTTTCTCCAAGAATAGAATGTTGACCCATACTCGCTTGCGATTCCATCTGGCTTATCTCTTTAGAGGGATACTGTACATTTTAAACTCCTTGTCTTTCTTTTCTCTTCACTTGTCTACTGCAAATGTCAGTGTTTAGCGGGGGCCATTTGAGGTCCCTACTTTCCCTATTCACCCCATTTGTCTTCTAATTACCGTAGCTGTGCTGAAGAGGAAGAAAATAAAGCAAAGCTGCAGGTGGGAAAGAGCAATCCCCCACCCAGAAATTATACCATCTGTGAAGGAGGCCAAAATATTGGTCAGTTCTGAATGAGGGCCAACATGTTACCCTCACTCCGACATGGCTTAGTTATGATCATAGCCATGCTTCCAAATCAAATGGTGTCATCAGCAAGCCAGCACAGAGCAAAGACATTGCATCTTGCCTTCACTCTGGACTGGCATTGTATTGAAATACGATTAAGTTTAATCACAATTCTGATGTTATCTTTCTGTGACAAAGTCACTGTGTTAAAACACCAAGCTGCAGATAAAGAGCAGACATAAGTGTGTGTATAGTGTGTGCATATAAAAAGCTAGTAGATCAATGGAAAATAAAACAAATCTTCTAGTTGAAGCCACTACATTAGGGATTGGGAAAAGAAATGTGAATATAAGATTCTTCTGGTGCAGTGGTTAAACTGCAGTACTGCAGCCAAGACTGTGCTCACCACCTGAGTTTGAACATAGTCAAATAGTTGGCTCAAGATTGACCCAGACTTCCATTCTTTTGAGGTTTTAAATACTAAATATTCTGAGAACTGAATATGCTGCCATCGGTGTAGAAATCATATACAGCCTTACTGAAGTACAGCAGCTCCTGAAGGGCCACAAGAAGACTAGGAAATGTCTTTTCCCAGAGAGCTACTGCACGTTCAAGTGGCTGTGGCTCTCGAGATGTTTTGGGGTTACAATTTCCATCATCCCAGAGCCCACGAGGAAGGATTATGGGAGTTGCCATTCAAAAATATCTGGGGGACCATAGCTGACCTTTCCTGAGTTAGGGCATGTTTTGTAGGATTATACAGACCACGACTTGAATCTGCTTAAGCAGCTTCATGTGTTAATATATAGATGAATTCTCTAAGGTAGTGGTTCCCACACCAGGTGTTCTTGGACTGCAACTCCCAGAAACCCGGCCAGCACAGCTGGTGGTCAAGGCTTCTGGGAACTGCAGTCCAAGGATACTTGGGTTACCTAAGGCTGGGAACCACTGCTTTAAGGAGACTCATCGATTATCACCACTGACTAACTTTTCTCAGCCGTATTTTTCCAGTTTGATTGCGATCACTGAATAGATACCATGTCACTATCAGTTTTCTAAGCCAAAGGTTGCTTACTTGGATTTCTCTTTCTCTCACTCCTCTCTTTCGTGCTCTGTCTTATGTATATGTACTATATAATATCTAACTGTTTTCTTCTCTGAAGGGAAGGAGTCCTTTGATTTCTGGAAAAGTCTTTGATCTAGTGGAGGGTTCCACTATCAGAAGAGCATCTCCTTACACTATTTTCCATGCTGTTCTGGACCACCCAACTTCCCCCATGCCATAAACACAATATGAAAGATAGGCTGAATCAGGATTGTGTAAGTCACATAACAAACCTTGTACAGTGGTATATGAAAAATTGATTCTAGTCTGTGCCTTCAAATGTGCCATGACCCACGCATCTGCGGGGGGGGCATATTGCCCCCATTGAGAATGGCTGTTCTGGACAGTCCCCCAACCCTCAGGTTTTGAAGTTTTGGCTCTTGATTATGGTAGAAAGCAGAGGACCCCTTTGATCTGTATTTTTTATATCTCCAAATGGTTGCATTGCAGGACTGAATTAGTTAAACCTGAAATTCTGCTTAAGTTAATTGAGGCACTGCATTACAGACTGTTTTGGTATTTAGCATTTGTGCAGCCTTATTTAAGTGTCCTTTCAAAGAGAAATATGGCTTCGGCTACTGCCTTCTGAGCCAGGGGGAATCAAGGTGACGTGTGCAGACTTCTAGTGGTACTTTTGAGTACAGGAATAGCCCAAAGTATGTTTCTTTAATGGATTCTCATGGGTAGCTCAAATGCATTATACCCTGATGGTTCAGCTGCTGTAGCCTTGAGCCATGATAGTGGTCTGTCCAGAAAGTGCCAAAGAGTGATACGGTATTGAATGTTATTGAATTTTTAAAATATATAGCTCTTAAGAGGAAAGCTTGGACAAACATTTTCTTAAAGTTATATAGTTTCTAGGCAGGTGGAGTGGTTACTGGACACTGTTGTGGAGAAACAAAGCGTGGCAGAGTGGGTTTCTCAGGAAGGATGATATTGACTCTCTGTTCCGTCTCTCTACTATAATCTGACAGAGTCTTTCGTAATAGGTTCTGGCTCCGGGGTTTTGCTGAATCTTGAAGGGTGAGAGTTTTCCCGGTGCAATGGGTCTTTGCCATCCATACAGTGGCCGCTTTGTCAGGAATGGCTCAGGATTTCATGGCTTCTACGATAACCATGGGTCTGTACCAAGTGCGTTTGGGCCCCATATCTGCTGTAGGAAGCACTCTGGAACTGATTTAGAGTACCGGATAGGACATGAGTGATCTCTGTTAGCATCGTTGTCATGGTCACATCATTGCCTGACAGAACTCATAGCTGTGACGTTATCTTCGTGGCCCTGGGAACTCACGCTTCGCCTTCTGACCACTTGAGACGGTTCCTCTTTTTATCAGTGGATTTTCTTTTATCCACAATACCAAGAACTGTAGACAAACACTTGTCTGATTACTGTCAACAAAAGTTATTTATTTATTAAGGTGTATTAAAGTTGCTTAGGATCACAGATATTCTTTAATTTTTATAATTAAATCATTCAATATTTTCCACATAAGCAACCACCAACTATATTTATTGATCTTAGCCAGCTTATCGCTATTAATTATCTCTTATCACTATCTCCCTAACTATTTATCTCTCTCTCGCTGCAATTGCTCTCCACCATTCTCCACAACCATCAACTAATCTCCCCCTCTTCTCTCTCTTGCCAAGCCCCTTCTCTCCAGTGTCTCCGCCCTTCCACCCCTCTCATAGGCTCATGTAAAAGAGCCCCTGAATGTGATTGACATGAGTGAAGTGGGGTGACCACCACAATAGCCTTTGCAGGAGTGAGATGAATTCAGCTCCAGGTAGTTTAGCAGAGTTTTGTATTATGTCAAAAGGTGATTCTGTCCAAACCCTAGTTGACTTCGGGAAAGAGGAAATGACCAGAGTGATGGACAGGATTGCTCCTAAGCATCCCCCTCCGATGGAGTGGCATCGGATTAGCTCCTGGGGACTGGCAATAATGAAATAAGAAGGATGAAGGCTGGACAAATGATACTGGAGAACTCGGAACCGTTCCACTGAACCTGGGCAAGTGCGCATTGGAGGGCCTATTCCATCGCAGTGCTGATGGCAAAGAAAGGACTCTTCTCCACTTATTTGCATCTGGACATAGTCATCCTGCAGAACTCTTTCAAGTGCTTATCAAACTCTGGCCCACATTTATTTATTTATTTTATTTATTTTTGGACTTATATACCGCCCCATAGTGCTACAAGCACTCTCCCGGCGGTTTACAATTTCATTATACAGGCTACACATTGCCTCCCCCCCCCCCCCCCGCAAGCTGGGTACTCATTTTACCGACCTCGGAAGGATAGAAGGCTGAGTCAACCATTCACATGAAGAGAATGCACACTAGCCTACTTTGAAGATCCACCCTGATTTGGACACTATAGTTGGTACAGTTTCTGTGGGTGTAACTTAGATCCCTTCCTGTCCAGTGTTAAGATATACATTTTAATATGAGTACAATATTAGATACATTTCAATAGAGAGCTATTATTATCTACTGCAGCCTCTGTTCTGCAAGGCTGGAAGACCAGTCCACGCGGCGAAGTGAGCTCCCATCGCTTGTCGCAGCTCCTGCCAACCTAGCAGTTCGAAAGCATGTAAATGCGAGTAGATAAATAGGTACCACCTTGGTGGGAAGGTAACGGCGTTACCGTTACCGTGTCTAGTCGCGCTGGCCATGTGACCACAGAAACTGTCTATGGACAAATGCTGGCTCTACAGCTTGGAGACGGGGATGAGCACCGCCCCCTAGAGTCGGGCACGACTGGATTAAATGTCAAGGGGAACCTTTACCTATAATCTATTAGAGATGAGATGCTGGCCCTACTGGCTCATAAAAGTAGCCGGGTTGGGTGGGCAAGAGGAGTGCCCCTTTACAGCAAGAGAGGGTTCTAGTCTGCCTAAAAGAGGGGATGCAAAGACCACTACTCAAGAAGCTTTCCCTCTGAATCCCCCATGTATTACACATCAGTCTCTAGTTTTCCATTCTTAAGCAAGGCACTGGAGCGTGTGATGGCTTTTCAGCTCCGGGAGAACCTGGATGAGACTCATCCTTGTCTGAAACTTGGTCACCTTGGTACATGACCTGCACTGGAAACTGGCCAGGGGAGAACATCCCTGTTACTTTTGCCGAGCCTCCCACCAGCCTTCAATGCAGTTGACTATAGTGTTCTGCTAGGATACCTCGGTGACATGGATTTGTAGGCACTTGAAGGTTCGGCAGTGGCTTTGGTCCTTCCTGAAGGAGAAATCTCTGAAGATGATTCCTTTTTGATGCCTTGGCCATGGTCTGTGGTGTGCCTCAGGATTTTGTTCTGTCTCCCCTGCTTGTTAACATATAGCTGAAACTACTGGCAAAGTTTGTCCATAGTTTAGGGGTTCAGTGCCCTCAATATGTAATGATCCATCAAATTGTATCGCTTTCCCAATAGACTGCAAGGAGGGTGGTGTTTTTTTGGTCATTTCCACATGTTGCCTAATTTTTGAAATGTAATTCTGTTATGCCCTTATTATGCCCCAAAGTAATCAATTACATGTGGCCACTTTTTCCTTCTTGTTCCATCCATACTGGTTCTTTGGACAGGATCATGGCTCTTCTGATTTTGGATGTGGCAACTCTAAAGAGTGTTGTCCTGTCACATCCAAATGAGTCCCCAAGATTCTTCAGTCGATAAGCATTCCTACATTTCCTTTTCCCATTCATTTCACCTTGAATGATCTGAAACAATCTGTATTTTTTGGTTTCTCATTCCATGTCCAAAGAATTCTAGCTTTCTGCGTTTTGTATGTCTTAATTTAATTCATTACTTCCTGTCTTTGCCTAGTCGAACGCTTAAGCGCTACGTCACAGTGATTCCATCAGGCTCCGCCCCCTAGCTCTCAAGGTTCTATCCTGGCTCCGCCCCCTAAACCTTATACTCTCTATGGGGTAGTGAGCTTACCCACTCATGACCTGTCATGCTGACTTCAGCCTATGGTTACCAGAGGATGGTAACTATGGGTGTAACAATTTGGTTGTCATTATGGCACAGGGACACCCAGTTACTTTGTGGCCTTTAGAGGCACTGATGAGAAAATACAGAAGCCTCTTTCAATCTGTAAGTATTGAAGCTTTTAAACTTAAATTTAGCCTTCCATTAAGGTGTGTCCTCTAAGGTACCATACTAAGGTATGGTATGATCCTTACCCGGGTAGAATGTATTGGCCAGTATCCTGTTCAGTATTGACAGGTGTGGAATTCCGTTTGCTGGTGTCATTTGACAAGGTGCTTGTGCGTGATGGATCTTTTGCATGTGGAATTCTGTGTGGATAGACTGGGAAGGGCAGAAATGAAATGAATTAGAGAAAATCACAGAGAGTAAGGAGGTGTCACTGGAGACGAAGACCAAGGCCATCCACGCTCTTATATTTCCAGTCACCACGTATGGGTGTGAAAGATGAACAGTTAAGCTGGCAGGGAAAAAAGATGATTGGTTTGAAACGTGGTGCTGAAGGACAGCGTTAACTTTAGTATTGGCTTTTAATGATGTAAGCTGCCTCTTTATATATACTCCTTGTTCTTAGCTTTAAATACTTTCTTTTAATGATGCAGACAACTATTGTTTATGTATTGTTTTCAGCTTTAAATACTGTCTTTCAATGATATAAACTGCCCTGGGTCCTTTTAAAGGAGAAAAATGGGGTATGAATGAACAAACAAACAAACACACAAGTCGTACTTTGAGCACATCATGAGAAGTCAGGATTCTTTGGAAAAGATGACAAAGCTGGGAAAGGTGGAAGGCAGCAGGAAAAAAGGAAGACCAAAGGCAAGACAGGACTGACTCCCTAATGGATTCCCTAGGGTTGAGTTTGCAAGAAATACAGTGGTGCCTCGCACAACGATTGCTTCATACAACGATGAATTCACACAGCGATGGGTTTTTTTGAGGAATTTCCCCCATCGTTTAACGATGTTCTCTATGGGGGAATTTCACTTAACGATGTCCCTTTTTGGTCATTTAAAAGTGTCTTAAAATGTTTGAAACCTGTTTTAAATGCTTGGATTCCATAGTGCACCTTGTGAAACATGTGCAAACTTAATTTGGTTTTGTTCTGAGTCTTCATTAATTTTTGGTGATTTTTTTATTTTCCCCATTTAAATCAATTGAATGGACAGTTCAATGCATTTAAATAGGGAAAACAAAAAATCACCAAAAATTAAGGAAGACTTAGAACAACACCAAATTAAGTTTGCATAGGGTTCAGGAGGTGGGCTAACAATTGCAAGCATTTAAAACCTGTTCCAAGCATTGTAAGACACTTAAAAATGAGCGAAAACGGACATCGGAAAAGACTTCAAAAGCACTGAAGCCGGCTTCAGTGCTTTTGAAGCTCTTCCGTTTTTGCTCATTCTTAAGGGTCTTACAATGTTTGGAACAGGTTTTAAATGCTTGCAATCGTTAGCCCACCTCCAGAACCCTATGCAAACTTAATTTGGTGTTGTTCTGAGTCGTCCTTAATTTTTGGTGATTTTTTGAATTTTCTCTCATTGGAATGTATTGAACTTTCCATCCAATGCATTCCAAAGAGAGAAAATTCAAAAAATCACTAAAAATTAAGGACGACTCAGAACAACACCAAATTAAGTTTGCTTAGGGTTCAGGAGGTGGGCTAACGATTGCAAGCATTTAAAATCTGTTCCAAACACTGTAAGGCACTTTTACAGGAGTGAAAAAGGACTTCGCAAAGCCATTGAAATGTACTGTAAATATCGAACAGAATACTGGTCATTAATTGAAACTGTTATCTATCCTTGGGGACATAAGAGAGAAACTAGAATATTGGGGCAGGATATAAAGGGATAACTAGCCAAGTTCAAGGTAGACAAAAAGTTTAATGTAAATCTCTGGATGATTTGCAGTAGATCCGTAATAAGGTTTATCTCCCAGTGGTGTAACAAGAGGAGCAAACACAATATGCTTCCCTCCCACCCTAAATTATATGTTGAAAATGGAGAAAACTGGAGATAACCATCAGTAGATTCTTCGGTATGCCAGGATTGTGAGCTCTGTTCAGTTACTGTCCTTGAAACAAATACTAGGCTCCCCATAGGCATCCTTCAGTCTCAAGAGACTATGGTAACATGCTCTGAATCGAGGAGTGTCCTCTCCAGAGCATGAAGCCCGGGTAAGGTAATATGGAGGATAGGCTGTTACCCAGGCAGCAGATCCCCCCTCTCCACATTGCTGAAATGATCCAATGGAAAGGAAAGAGCCAATACAACTGGTTCCAGCAATGTCGCAGGAGTTGGCAGAACGACACATGCTGCCTTCGGGACTCCAGCTCCGGATTTTGCCTCAAGGTTAACTCCTGAAGCCTTTTCCATGAATGGATATAGCCACAAGGCAGTGGAGGTTTGAAATCGGAGTTTTCCTTCTCCTAGATGGGCTGCCTTCCATGGCTGACGAGCCCCACCTACCCGACTAGGCTCATCATTCTTTAATTCTTAATCCTTTAAGTGTAGATCTTCTGTTCCAGGCTATTTGGTGGATCTTGGAGTTCTAGTGAAAAAGAAAGTAGATCCAGCAATGGTGAAATCTGCTCAACTGTAGCATAGTACACACAAACAATAGATGAGTTGGGCCACCAGTTTTTAGGCTGATCTTTTCATTTAGTTATTTAAAATATTTTATGCCTTGTCATTCAAGAAAACATCTAGATTAGACGTTTTCTAGAATGAAGAGGCATAAAATAGGTTTTTTTGGGGAAGAATGTAAAATTATAGAATTGTGCACAGATCCTCCAATTATGTTTGAGTGCAAGTTTCACTCTCTTAAACCTGACCTAGCACTGTCCGATTTTCATCTACCTGGACCTGGATGCAGATTTTTTGAGGAACGATATTTAGGTTTCCAAGTATCTGGACACCCACATTTGCTTGGATGGAGACATGCGAACAGCTGTAACTTCGGGGCAGTATTTCACGCCACCATGAAGCTTGGCAGACCTCAAAAGGAGGATTCAGTGTACTAAACGGAAGACAATCAGATTTTTATCTTGTGGGCTAGCGATCTTCAAGGTTTGCTTGTGTTCACCTTAGTTTCCCCCCATTTTTTCGCTATTGCTTATTGCTCAGTCCCAGATTGGGCCTCCTTCTACTGGAGCTCAGTTCGGGGAGAGGAGGAAAGGGTCCTGTCCCCGAGGCTGCATCAGTGGATGGAAAGAAGTGGACAAATGGAGTGATGTATTAGCAACCTATACTTTCTCTCTTCCGCTGCCACTGGAATTACTTACTAGCCAGTAGTCACAGAACCTGGCAATCACATCTTTCGGAACATGTGAGGAAGGAAGCTGGTTTCCAGTGTGCCAATCTGGATCTATACCTTGCTTGCTTCAGAATGCCATTTTTTTCCATGTAAAATTGTTATTCCCTAAAGCAGTGGTTCCTACTCTTGGGTAACCTAGGTGTTCTTGAACTGCAACTCCCAGAATCCCTGGCCAGCATAGCTGGTGGTGAAAGATTTTGGGAATTGCAGTTCAAGAATATTTGGGTTACCCAGGGTTGGGAACCTAAAGCAGCAATGCTTAGATACTGATCTATATAGTAAGCAAGGTGAGGGAAAAACAGAGCATTTGTCATGCCAAAACTTAGCTATACACTCAAAGTCTAAACAAGAACAAAAGTGGAAAAAATAAGGGGGGGGGGAGCAATTTGCAGCACAGAATAGCTAGACCAAGGGCAGGAAAATGTAGTCTGCAAAGGAATATTAACTCCAATTGATCTCACCCAGGAAGACTCTGCATACCCTGAATGATTGGAGAGTTCAAGAGAGACTCTTGGTTTTCCTGGGTGGATACGAAGCTTTCTCTCACATCCTCAGTTTTCATCATCTGGTGCCACTTCAGCACTTGCCTGATATGGTATTGTTGTCTTCTGTTTCCCTTTCCCAGCTTTTCAGGATGCACTTTTTTTCCTTTTATAATTTAATATTTTAATCTCCAAATGCCACACATTTCAGATGCAATTTATGGCAATGCTAGTCCGCATTGGAACAGAGCAGGCATGTTCACTTGAATTGAGGGCAAGATTGGTCCTGTTATTATAGGGACTGGTATGACTGCCTCAGACAGCAGACTTTCTGAATTACAGAAAAAAAATTAAGTTAAACGTGATATAATTTCTGCCTACAAATAAAATTTTAATTTTGGATTGTTCCTTATTTGCACCTTTTTATCATTATAAGATTTTTGAATGGCAGTTTATTTTTGAGATTTGTGCCTACAGTTTTCATAGCTGTAATAATGTTTTCAGTGTATGTGAACGTTTTTCTCTTTGACGTATTTTATGCTTATGGAACAGAGAAGCAATATAGAGAAATGAAGCTTGTAAAATTCGATGAGCTGATGTTGCCTGGAATTATTTCATCAGTGAAAAGACTTATACCTTGTTACCCAGATGAATTTTGATATGATTGTCAATGGTTGTCTGGTTTCATTCTGGAATTAACCCTTGTTGGGATAAATGCCAGCTGTGACCGGCTTCAGATTTTCCCCTAGAAGTCTTAAAAGTTCTGTTGAGGTTTCAAAACCCGGAGAAAACCTGAGTAAGAAATGAAAAATTTAGTGTAAATTGATCATCTTGGATAGTACAGTATATTGCATTTGGACCCAGGACATTTTAAATGATGGTCTATATTAATGTGACAGGAAAGGAACAACCTGACACTCTCAAAACATTTTGGATGCTACACATACATAATTATTAAAATAATCTTAACATACAATGAATTTGTTTTTTAAAATAGATCTTGAAGTAATGAAGCCTTTAATAGAACAGCTGGACTCAGACAGTGATGACGAGTATGAGAATCAGTTGCTGCCAGCAGAGAAGAAGTATCAGCTTGATGATGAAGAGGGGATTACGTATGTACTACTGTATATTCCTACTTCACGGGTTGAGGCAGGGTGTGGAATCCAGGGTACCGATGCAATGCCTGTGGGCTTGATCCATCAAATCGGGCCGAAGCACCGTAAATGCCCATCTCTACTCCCCAAGCGCTTGTGCTCTAGCTGATTGGGCAATGTAGTAGTTTACAGGTGTTGCTCTCCAGCTTTTGTGAATGTATATTTTGTTGTGTGTGTTTTTCAGATTTGTACAGACACTCACCCATCTCCTGAAGGGGAACATTGGGACAGGACTTCTAGGACTCCCACTTGCAATAAAAAATGCAGGCATTGTTGTAAGTTCCAGCCCATTCTCATCTGGGGGAAAGAAATGACCAACCTAGATTTTGCTGCAGCGCACAAGTGGAATTGGCAACCAAATGTGCCATGGGGAGGGTCCCTGTCTATCTATCTATCTATCTATCTATCTATCTATCTATCTATCTATCTATCTGTCTGTCTGTCTGTCTGTCTGTCTGTCTGTCTGTCTGTCTGTCTGTCTGTCTGTCTGTCTGTCTGTCTGTCTCCCGCCCATCTGGTATATTCTACCACTCTTGGCGGCTATCCATCACATCCATCTTCCCTTGGTTGCCCCCCATCCCCCCCAGCTGTGCTTGATTGGGAGATTTTGGGTTCTGCAGAAGAAAAATGGAACTTTTTCAGCTCTGTATATTACTGATAGTCTTCACATTCCCTGTTTCTTCCAGCTTGGGCCCATTAGTCTTGTGTTTATTGGAATCGTGTCCATTCACTGTATGCACATCTTGGTGCAATGCAGCCAGTACCTTTCTCACAGGTAAGTGTTGAACTACTGCAATATATTGACGATTTCTGTGCAGCCTTGTAGCAAATTGCAAATGTTCCTCGCCTGCAACTATTTTTTTTAAACCAACCTGCATTTGCATCCTGGCTATGGAGGATCTGTGGCCAGTAGGTAGCCATGGGCTACTAGGTTAATAGTGGGCCCCTCAGTGTTTTGCTTTCTGCCTTGTCCTCTTTGTTTTCATGCTGGTTGCCTGTGGTGAATTTTGAAATGCAAATGTTCCTCGTGACAGCTCTCTTATTAGGGGTAGTCTAAAAAAGCAAGCAGCCTGATTCATACGGGCAAACCAGTTGTAACAGCATTCAACCATAGGTGTTTTATATTGCTAAGGGGTCTTAACTGCCCATTTAAGGCTAAGCCCCACACAAAAATAGGTTGCATTTTTAGCAGTTTATTGCTGTTTGGAAAATGCTTTCTCTGAGGACTGAAGCAAACTCAGCGGTTTTGCAGGTCACATAACTGTCATTGTTAATTAAAGGGATGAAGAGAGATTTTCCTTTGTTTATTGTGTGTTTTCATCGACCCTCTGAGTTATGGCAAGACAAATAGTTTTCAAGGTTTATGAGATGTTTAAGGGGTGGTTTTATGAGTGCCACCCCCCCAAACGCCAGTGAGTTTCCATGGCCAAGGAGGTGGTGCCTTGCTTAACGAGGATAATCCATTCCAGCGAAATCGCTGTAGAGCGAAATCCTCGTCAAGCGAAAAAAGCCCATTGAAATGCATTGAAAACCAGTTCAATGCGTTCCAATGGGCGAAATATCTCAGCGTCCAGTGAAGATCCTCCATAGGACGGCCATTTTCCGATGCCTGTGTAGCGAAAAATCCATCCTAAAGCACAGCAGGGAGCCATTTTGCACAGCGGGCGGCCATTTTGAAACCCAACGATCAGCTGTTTTGATTGTTGTAATGCGAAGATTCGGTTCCCGAAGCAGGGAACCGATCGTCGGGAAGCGAATTTTGCCTATTCACCTCATCATCAAGCAGATTCATCGTTTAACAAGGTAATCGTTAAGCGAGGCACCACTGTAATGTCTCCTGAGTTCCAATCTCTCAATCTGTCCAGTGCAGCACACACCGACTCTCATTTTCCTCTGTAGTTAACATCAAAGCTGAGTACCCCAGTGGAGGAGAATTTGAACAACTTTTCCTCCACTGGTCTGCTTGCTCACCTGTGTAGACTTCCTGGTTGCCAGGTGAGCTGTTAAATACAGGGATACTTTGCCATGTTGAATCCTTGCATGTCCTCCAGTGCCTGGATTGCATTTCTTGGTTTATTTTTAGGATTTGTTATGGCTCAGAAGGAGTCCTGTACCTGCTCTGTATGCTGTGTGACTAACTGTATCCAATGTGTGAGGTTGCGTTATCTTTAAATTGAAATGCATCTAATTAATTCTGCTTCATGGAACTTTAAAAAAGAGATCTCATTCTTCAGACTTGCATTTTTTAAAAATCTGGATGGGGGGATTATTAATATTTTCATGTGCTTCCACCCACCATTTGCATTTTGCAAACTTGCATCTTCTTTGCTGATCCCAGATGGAGAAATAATTGCTATTTTTTTCTTGTTAGGTTGAAGAAGACATCCTTAGGATACAGTGACACAGTCAGCCATGCGATGGAAGTAGGTCCTTTTAATGCACTACAGAAACGAGCATCTTGGGGAAGGTAAACTCATTTCTGCATTATAATTTGATTGTTTGGGAAGCAGAAAATTAATGTAAAAATAGCGATTGTACTGCTGTCGTAAAGCATGAGGGGTATGAGTACACTTCTGGTGTAAAAGATAACATATATGAGTATATGCAAGCAAACCCCTGAAGGTGTCAATCCACAAAATATAAATTTTAAAAGATTCCTACAGTCAAGGTAGTTGAGATCTTTTAGACTTAGGTAGAGACAAACTTAATTTGTGGTTCAGTGGTTATACTGCAGTACTGCAGTCAAGCCTCTACTCATGATCCGAGTTCTATCCTCATGGGCTCAGGTAGCCAGCTCAAGGTTGATACAGCTTTCCATTCTCCTTTGGTTGGTAAATTGAGTATACAGCTCCCTGGTGCTGGTGGGGGCAATGTGCAGCCTGCATAACTAAAAAATCTAAACCTCCCAGAGAGTGTTTAAAATGCTTTGGGGCAGTATATAAGAGCACACCTTGCTTTAATTGAGTTCACAAAGGCAGAATGCTATGTTCATTCAGCATCTAGTAGAGGAGATAGTGTCCATTGGATATCATGGCATGCTGCCAAAGGGTTACAACTCTTGAATGAGTTTCTCTTCTCTTTAAAAAGGACCCAAGGCAGCTTACATGCTTAAAATACAATATTTAAACACTAGAAAGGGTCAAATGCCACACTACAACACAGTAAACAAAAACAATACTGAAAACACATTTCAAGCAGTAAGGCACGACAATCCATTTTTTAAAAAAAATCACTCAGGCAGCCAGTCATTGAAGGAAAAGCTTGCCTAAGAGAAAGGTCTTTGTTTGCTTGTGGAAGGACAGCAAAGATGGGATCTGAGCATAGAAAACAACTACACATCATAGCCTCTGCTTACAAACTTCTTGCTCTAAGAGTGGTTTACCTTTTCAAGGTGATCACATGCTGACCTGATCAAAGGAGGACTTTGTGCCACTTAGTGATGGTGCTGTGGGCTAAACCACAGAAGCCTGTGCTGCGGGGTTAGAAGACCAGCAGTGGTAAGATCGAATCCATGCGGTGGAGTGCGCTCCCGTCGCTTTGTCCCAGCTCCTTGCCAACCTAGCGGTTCGAAAGCATGCAAATGCGAGTAGATTAATAGGGACCACCTCGGTGGGAAGGTTACAGCGTTCTGTGTCTAAGTTGCACTGGCCATGTGACCACGGAAGATTGTCTTCGGACAAAAACGCTGGCTCTGTGGCTTGGAAACGGGGATGAGCACCGCCCCCTAGAGTCGAACACGACTGGACAAAAATTGTAGATAAATACGGACCACCTCGGTGGGAAGGTAACAGCGTTCCGTGTCTAAGTCGCACTGGCCATGTGACCACAGAAGATTGTCTTCGGACAAAACGCTGGCTCTATGGCTTGGAAACGGGGATGAGCACCGCCCCCTAGAGTCGGACACGACTGGACAAAAATTGTCAAGGGGAACCTTTACCTTTAACCTTTACTAGCTCGTAATAGTTTTCCTCCCCTGAAGAAAGGTGGTTATATCTGATGGTCGTTGTGGGTTTTTCAGGCTCTTTGGCCATGTTCTGAAGGTTGTTCTTTGCCAGACTCTGTAGCCGGCATCTTCAGAGGACAGCACTCTGTGGTTATATCTGTTGTTCCTCGCTGCCACTTTCAGCAGAGGGAGTCCTGAGTGTAGAAACTCCACAGGTTGCCTACTTTGTGGTAGCTCCTCCTCTGTTGGAGAGGGAGCTGGTCATTCATGTGGTACTGTGCCTCCGAAGCTCACACCCAGCGGGACTTGCCAGTGGATGAGGGTGTCTCTATGTTTCCTTTCGCTGCATTGTATCATAGGGCATCTACGTCAACCATCTGTAGAATAAATCTTCTAAAGCACCAGTGGCTATCTGTCTTCATCGGGAGAGGAGGTCATTGAGGTCGTGGCTGATCCTAACCCACCTGTTATTGCAGTTGCTGAAGCATCTATAGCTTGAAGATGGATTCATTTGAATGTTTACTACCCCACTTTCCTCACTTAGTTTTAGGAGGGGTAGCCATGTTACTCTGTGCAAGCATATCAGACAAAATCCAAAGCAACGAATCAAGACAAAAACATGTGGCACCTTAAAGACTATTATCTTTTAATGTGAGCTTTTGTGGACTTTTTTAAAATTTCGTTTAGTTTTGTTTCTTTGGATTTGGCCCAATATACTTCCTTACCTAATATACTTGTAATCTCCTTACCTAACGTACTCCTCCTTTACAAAGCTCAGAGTGACTGATGTGAGGGTTCTCAGTGAGGCCCAACCGAGGTACTGAGATTACTTCACCTCAACCTTACGACTGGTATGTTGTTCTTCTTTAGTCGTTTAGTCATGTATGACTGTTCGTGACCCCATGGACCAGAGCACGCCAGGCCCTCCTGTCTTCCACTGCCTCCCGGAGTTGGGTCAGATTCATGTTGGTTGCTTCGATGACACTGTCCAACCATCTCATCCTCTGTTGTCCCCTTCTCCTCTTGCCTTCACTCTTTCCCAACATCAGGGTCTTTTCCAGGGAGATTTTTCTTCCCATGAGATGGCAAAGTATTAGAGCCTCAGCTTCAGGATCTGTCCTTCCAGTGAGCACTCAGGGTTGATTTCCTTCAAAATGGATAGGTTTGCTCTCCTTGCAGCCCAGGGGACCCTCAAGAGCCTCCTCCAGCACCACAATTCAAAAGCATCAATTCTTTGGTGGTCAGCCTTCTTTATGGTCCAGCTCTCACATCCATACATCGCTTTTGGAAAAACCATAGCTTTGACTATGTGGACCTTTGTCAGCAAGGTGACATCTCTGCTTTTTAAGATGCTGTCTAGGTTTGTCATCGCTTCCCTCCCAAGAAGCAGGCACCTTTTAATTTCATGGCTGCTGTCACCATCTGCAGTGATCATGGAGCCCAGGAAAGTAAAATCTGTCACTGACTCCATATTTTCCCCTTCTATTTGCCATGAGGTGGCCATGATCTTAGTTTTTTTAATGTTCAGCTTCAGAGCATTTTTGTGCTCTCCTATTTCACCCTAATTATGACGTTCTTTAATTCCTCCTCACTTTCTGCCATCAGAGTGGTATCATCTGCATATCTGAGTATACGAGTGGCGTAGCGCTTGACATTCCCAGACCTTGTGCAGAACCAACATGGTCTGGTTTGCAGTTCAACTGCTCTCCTTAAAGGAAGAGTGCTGCTTTCTTGATAAAATGGTTCTTTCTACATGCCTCATGCCCTGAGGATGTACGAGTCAAGTGACTCTTATGTGTATCTGAATCTGCCTGAGACTGGATTGGGCATCTGGTCGATCGGGGACAGAGCAATAACGTATTTTGATAAGGGCAGTTTCAGCCCAACTTGATTTATTTTGTTTCTCTGTGGTACCTTAAAGAGTAATGGTTCTATTTCTGTGTGAGCTTTTGTGGGTCAAATCCACTTCCTCAGACATAGCTCATGTTCTTGTACACTGGAAAGCTGACATAGTTGTTGAAGAGGGAAAAAAGTGAATAATTTTCCTCATAGAAATAGCTCTGTTCCTCACAGCCTTTGAGTTTTCCAGTGCATTCTGTGTGTCCTCATAAATCACTGTGCCTCTCTACAAACTAGACACTGACTAACTTAAGTGGTTTTCTCTTTTTTCTTGTCTCGTTTTAGGTGTGCCGTTGACTTCTTCCTTGTGATTACCCAGTTGGGCTTTTGTAGCGTTTATATTGTGTTCTTGGCAGAAAATGTGAAGCAAGTAAGTAAAAACTCTTTGGAAATTCAAATACTGTTGTATAATACCCTCTTACTGTATTGCTTTTGGACCTGTGGCTTCCTATGCAACAGAACTATTTCCTTACAAAATCCCACTCTCTGTTTCTGAACATACCTTCAGCTCTTTCCTCTTGAAGTGGACTTCTGCAGCATGCTCTAAATGGTTTAGAACTTTGTTCAAATCCTCACACAGGCCCATTTCCTGGAAGTGACAGATCACTGGAAGTAAATTATTGGCAGTTCTCTGCCTATCCCCCTTAGATGAGGTATTCAAATGGCTGATCTAGGTTTATAAGGTTCACTAGGTTTATAAGGTGGTGAACACCTTGAACCCGACATATCATAGATACAGTTTCTTCACCATAAAGATGAAGAAGATTAGAGTCACATGATGTTAAAGTAATAGCATGGAATTGAACAGTTCTTCGATTCTGTATAAGATTTTGAACACAGACTGGCATGGACAGAATAATGCAGCTCCACATCCAGAGAATAATCCTGACCCATCATGTCCCTTTCATCTCCTACCAGATGTTCTGGCCATGTGCCTTCTTCTATCACTCTCTTCCTCCCATGAATCGCATTAAGATTTGGGAGATTTTCAAAGGGGTCCTCTCAGTTTTCAAAATACTTTAAAAAGACACAACAAGGGCTTGGTATACATCCATGATCAAATTTCTTAGAATCCAGTTATCAATTACTTAATAAGATTGTTGTAAGCCTCCCAAAGACCTTTGGGTAATGTGGGCGGCATGTAAGTTAAATAAATAAGATAATAGTACAAGTCATTTCCAAAACGTTCATGACAGGCCACTGATTGTCCTCCCCTTTAAAACTCCCCTGATAATATTTAAACCAGATGTCACTCGTAGTTGAGAAATTAAAATAATACATTCTTCATATTGTTTTCTTTTTGGTATCAAGCAGGTTCAGTGAAAGGTTTTACTTTCTACTGGATTTTTAACTCAGCGGGTTTTCTTCAGTAAGTCTCAGTTTTAAATTTCCCAGTTGGGGGAGTGGATTGTAATTTTATAACAAACTTTATGTTAGAAATCGCTTCAAACAGCCTATAATAGTTTGCATGTATTGAAAGACTGGAGTACGAAGCTTCATCTACCTCATCCTCTAGAATCAGGTGGGAAACATCTGATTGTAATTAAGTATGAAATATTATCTGTAATGGGGTTTTTTTCCTGTTTAAAACCAGTGGTTTTTTTTTAAAGTTAAGTGTCATGTTTTATGATAGATTTATTTGTCTGTCAATTTATATTTGTGTATTTTTTTTTTGTATTTACTTTTTTCTTGTGTGTTTTCTTGTCAACCACCCAGAAGGTGCATTGCACTGTTGAGGTGGAATGTAAGCTGAAACAACAAACAAATACATAAATAATGTTTTATACCAGGTGAGAGAGAAGCTGTGCTCCCGTTTCAAAATATTGTTGGACTCCAACTCCTCTTAGTTTTAGTCAGCATGTTCAGGGTTCAGAGATTATGAGAATTGTAGTTGAACAGCAACTGAAGAGCTGGAGGTTCTCACTTCATTCATGCACTGGATTATTTAGATAGCAAGGCCAGAAAGGGAGACACGTTTATGCTTGCCTTCCTGTTGAGGTGGGAACAGAAAAAAGTGAATCACATTACAGTTTTTGTAGTGACCTATCTTGGCAGTACATTACACCCTAAAAGAATCATCATCTTATACAGAGATGCCCCATTTTCTTTCCCGTTTGTCCCCCCCCCCCAATCCTGTTCTGGGCACTTGCTGAAATCCTGTTGCTTAGTGTTGTTGTTCAGTCATTAAATTGTGTCTGACTCTTCGTGACCCCATGGACCAGAGCACGCCACGCCCTCCTGTCTTCCAATGCCTCCTAGAGTTGGGTCAAATTCATGTTGGTGGCTTCAATGACACTGTCCAACCATCTTATCCTCTGTCGTCCCCTTCTCCTCTTGCCTTCACACTTTCCCAACATCAGGGGCTTTTCCAGAGAGTCTTCTCTTTTCATGAGATGGCCAAAGTATTGGAGCCTCAGCTTCAGGATCTGTCCTTCTAGTGAGCACTCAGGGTTGATTTCCTTCAGAATGGATAGGTTTGATCTCCTTGCAGTCCAGAGGACTCTCAAGAGTCTCTTCCAGCTTAGTGTAGTAAACCACAACTAGAGTAGGCCCATTTAATCAATGGAAAATATAGAGGAGTTGACTCTCCAAATTCCCACTAATTCAATGGGTCTACTCTAGTTTCAGCTTAATACACACAAAGCCATTGATTTCTGCTGCTGTATGCAGTTTATTATTTATTATTTATTTGAAATATTTGTATTCCTCCCCCGCCAACTTCCTCTTTAAAAAGATCCCAAGGCAGCTTTAAGTTACATTTGGGTACAAGCTATATTAACTTTTTTGTTTGTTTCTAATGCTTATTGCTAACTGCTTCATGTAGTATGTACTTTTAAGATACTTTACTCTCTCAGATTGCTTCTCAAGGAAAAGTGTTAGTTTGAAAAATAAATGCAAGAATAAATCCAGTGGAGCTGGACAAGACTCCTCTCTGAGTCCCTGAAGAGTTGCTTAGACTGAGCAGCACTGGGTTAGATATATCAATGGTCTGGCTTGTTTTTAGGTTCCTATTGTTTTAGTAAAATACATGACTCTTGATAGAATTGAGAATCTGAACCGAAATATTTATTTTGGCCTGTAGGGGGAGCCAAATGGACAGCTATGACATTTGATGTACCGCTTTTCCATTTCTTGGAGCAAAAAACTTATTTCCAAGTGCATACACGTCAGATATAGTAAATTGCTAACGGTACTACCAATGGCATAAATCATTCCGCATTTCTTATA
Source organism: Pogona vitticeps (assembly GCF_051106095.1). NCBI lineage: Eukaryota > Metazoa > Chordata > Lepidosauria > Squamata > Agamidae > Pogona > Pogona vitticeps. Next base: position 252,322,345 of record NC_135785.1, read on the forward strand.
TTTTCTTCTGCCAACTCTGTTCAGAGCCATACTTCCCACCCACCCCCCTTCCACCTCATTGTCCTTTGTGTTCCTGGTGGTACTTCCTGGTATTCTTCTAGCTTAGTCACAGAGATGTTCATGGAGTATCTGTAGTGTTGGAACAATCTCTCCCTTATCTTCTCGTGATGTTCAGGAATACAAGAGAATCCCAAAAGGACCAGGTCTGAGTACCAGTTGATGCAAAGCATGCCTAGGAAGGTGCTGTAACATTTGTGTCCTATTTAGGTATTTTTCATCGGGATACAGTCGTGCCCCGCTTAACGATTGCCCCACATTATGACGAATCTGCTTTACGACGATCTAAATTTACGATGGTCTAAATGGGGGAATTTTGTTTTGCGATATTCGGTTCCCTGCTTCGGGAACTGATTCTTCGCAAAATGATGATTTTTCAACAGCTGATCGGCGGTTTCAAAATGGCTGCCGGGTAAATAAAATGGCTCCCCGCTGTGTTTAGGGATGGATTCCTCGCTATACAGGCAGCGAAAATGGCCACTGTATGGAGGATCTTCGCTGGACGGCGAGTTTTTACCCCATTGGAATGCATTGAACAGGTTTCAGTGCGTTTCAATGGGGTTTTTAATTTCGCTTTATGATGTTTTTGCTTAATGCCAATTTTCCTGGAACAGATTTTCATCGTTAAGCGAGGCACCACTGTATCTGGTTAGCCATTGTGGGAAACAGGATGTAGGACTAGATGGGCCTTAGGTCTGATCCTGCAGAGCTTTTATTTTGTTCACTGATTAGATGCTTGCAAGTTAAGGAGCCAAGTTGAGGCTGACATGTGCTCCTTAAGGCCAGGAAACGGAGCACTAAGGCACTGTGAAGTGTGCCCTGTAGTCAGTGACAGTGTTGTGCGGTGTCACAGTTTATTTATTTATTTAAAGTATGTTTATCCTGGCTTTCTGCTTAAAAACGGAACTGAGGTGCCTGACATCATTAAAACACAATATGAAGGCGAACAACAGTGAGTAGACAAAAGGATCAAACATAATAAGCAATATTAAATATACAGCATTCTGTGTCTAGTTGTGCTGGCCACGTGACAACGGAAACTGTCTTCGGACAAACGCTGGCTCTATGGCTTGGAAACGGGGATGAGCACTGCCCCCTAGAGTCGGACACGACTGGATTAAATGTCAAGGGGAACCTTTACCTTTACCTAAAAACACAATCAGTGCCGTAAGGTACAGCAATCCATTAAAAAAAGACCCCACTCAACAGCCAATCACTCAGGAAAAGCTTGCCTGAAGAGAAAGGTCTTCTTCTGTTTGCAGGAGGACAGTAAAGAGGGGGGTCCAGCCTAGACATCTGTGGGAGGGAGTTTCAAAGTCTGGGAGCATCAACAGAGAAGGCCCTCTTCTTTGTAACCCCCCCCCCCGAGGCATCTGTGGAGGTGATGGAGTTGAGAGAAAGACCTCTTCTGGTGATCTTAACATTCAAGCAGTCTTAAAAAGGTGGATGAAGTATTTGAGATAGCTTGGGCTCAGGCTGTTCTGTGCTTGCTTACAGCTCACTCTCCATGTGACCAAACTATACCTTGGTCTTTTAAGCTCAAAATCCAGACGGATGGACCCAGTGAAGACGCCCCATCATGTCCTGGTCCTCATGAACCCGTTGAGCCTTACTGTATTGCTAGAGGTTTCCTCCCTTGACTTGATTCAGGGCTGTTTTTTGCTTACACCACTTGCTCGCAGGATGTGTTTGGCAGTAGTAGGCTGGGCCCCCATTTTCTTGCTCCCTTCATCCTCCTTAGCATGGTCCAAGACAGAGGAAGCTGTTGTGTGGTACTACAGCAAGTCTGAATGAGATGGCAGTTGCAGTCTTTAGTTCTCGATTTAGAGCTGCAGTTTAATGAATGAAAGCCAGCGAGACATTTCATTCATGCTGAGGTTTTCTCCAGGAGGCAGGCTGAAGACATCAGCGGTTGCCTGGGAAACGGAGATGCTTAGAGGGGATAGAATGGGCTGGATAGTATGGCGATGCGGTTCGGAAGAAGCGTTAAGTGGAAGAGTTAAGTACATTTTTCTAATAACATCACTTCTTTGCTTCAACGTGCATCTTTGGAACATCATGACATAGAAGAAGAGATCTGGTCTCAGTTGAGCCTCTGTGTAAAGTGCCTGTGGGCATCTTTTATAGGAGGAGTCCAAAAACAAAGGGCAAGGGCAATGCCTTCATTAGAGCCCTAAAATATTGAAAATATGTGAACGTTTAAGTCACAGGATCGTTTATCAGGCAAAAATTACCCTGAACAGACAGCGTTTTTTTCTTTTTTCATTTCATTCTGGGAAAACACCCAGTCTAATGCTCAGGAGATTCTATCTTCTTCTGTCTAGTAGGTAATAGTTATCATTTGATCTCAAAATAAATCTTATGTCTAGTGCTTCTCAGTGGTTCTTAACCTTGGGTAACCCAGGTGTTCTTGAACTGCAATTCCCAGAAGCCCCAACCAGCATAGTTGGTGGAGAAGGCTTCTGGGAATTGCAATCCAAGTACACCTGGATTACCCAAGGTTAAAAACCACTGCACTAAATTGTACCTGCTTTTAGTACTCTAGTGGTCCAATCAAGGGATCACTGTTATCTGTTCTCAAGTTGTATCTGACTTGTGGTGACCTTAATAGGCTTTTCAACGTATGTGAGATCCCCTTGCTGCCCCAGGCAGTTTCCATGGCCAAGCGGGGATTTGAACTCAGGTCTTTTGAATACTAGTCTAACACCCTATTCACTTCATTACACTGGTTCTACAATGGTATTAACTACCCTTGTTCTGGATTTTTACAAGAAACTGATAGCTTTTTTTCTTTTTTGCTAGAAGGAAAATGGCATTGCATTTGCACCAAATTAGAAATAATTGTACCCCCTATTCATACTCAAAGCTCAGATTTCCCCCCCTCCTTGCTGCTAGGAGACTTCTTAAAAATCTATGATGTGGTTAGATTAGTTTTGATTTTATATTTTCCATGCTCAGTTAATCCAGCGGTGCTAAGGACACAAGGACCTTTCTCATCTCTGCTGCGTTAGAGGAGACCCTTCTTCTTCCAGTGCTGAATCTATCCTATAAGCAAAAAGCAGGCACAAAAGGCAGCTTGCAAGAAGATTCCTTTAGCAATACAGTGGCCAAAATCCTGTTGCACAGCCAGGAGTGCGTAACTGAACTTGTGCAAGCGGTAGCAAAAATTGTGCCAAGGCATGTTCGAGAAGCTGTTCTGCAGGAGTGTAGCACAGCTGGCTGCACTGTGACGAACTAGTTGAGCGATGAGTTGGGCAATGTGGACTGCTTGGGCATATTGCCCTGCAAATATCTGCCAGTGTTACTCTGTTATCTGTCCAGTGCAAAAGGATTTCAGCCAATGGCAATATGACATTTCTGTTACTCCCAGGTGTAACAGGTGGTTTTCAGTCTCAAATATTGCGGTAGGGGTTCAAGGACAGACACAATATTTTTAGCCAACACTTGATGGTGTAGGAGACATGTCGAGATGGGCATGGACCTAGAGGTTCAGAGGTTCATGCCAGTTTGTAAGCACGTTCCCTTCCCCCACCTCCCCAGCTGGATCCCCAATCACCAGCTGGCACTTACTCCACTCCTCCTCCTCTTTGGCTGTTCAACCATTCTGTAGCAGGAGCATGGGCTTCCCTGCGCCGACTCAGTGGCTGATCACCCACTCAGACAAGGAGGTAGGACAGGCAAGCCCATGCTCCTGCTGGGGACTGGCTGAAAAGCCAAAGAGGAGAGGGAGAGGAGCGCATGCTGGCTGGTAGGTATGGCATTTGCCAAGGAGGTGGGGAAGAGAGCATGCGGCATCTATGGTGTTGTGTATACACATTGGCACAAACCTCCGAACCAAGGTTTGTGCCAATCTCTAATGTTAAACCCATGACCTGCTCCACTTTACCTGTGCTTCTGGAGTAAGGAGTAGGAGGCATGAAATTTTGTTGGTTGAGTTTCTCCTCATAAAAACTTCTTCATTTCCCATCTCTCAGATCGATTTTCATATTTCCTTATTCTCATAAATAAAGGAACATGGGGTGGGCTTTTCCGATTCTGGCCACTGTCAGGCTCCATGACCAATGGGTATATTTAGTTTCCATTGGATTTTAGTTTTCTTAAGACAATAGAACATGGACAGCTGTGACCGGCTGACACATCACTCATCTATATTAGTCAGTGGTTCCCAACCTCAAGTTCCCAGGTGTTCTTGGACTAAAACTCCCAGAAGCCTTCACCACTAGCTGTGTTGGCCAGGATTTCTGGGAGTTGTAGTCCAAGAACACCTGGGGACCCAAGGTTGAGAGTAGACAATTCTTGGCCAAACAGGTGTTTGGCAATTCCCAGCCCTGCCTCCTCTGGTGGTCATCACCTCAGAGGCAGCACCTGGAGGAGATGGGGCAGGGAAGCCAGGTTGTTGCCTCTGAGTGGGCAGCTGCCAGAGGTGGCAGAGCGGGGAACTTTCAAGCACTTGTTTGGCTAACAAAAGAACCAGCACAAGCACCGAACCGGTGGTTGGTGCCCATACCCAGTTGAGAACCATTGATATAAGTGAAACTTAGGAAGCATGTCAGATCTGTGGTTACTCTTGCCTGCTGTTGCCAGTGGTGACCAGTAATGGCACCTTATCCTTTCCGGCAGGATCCTTCCATAACGTTACCTGGAGATGCTGGGGATTGAAACTATGACCTTCTGTGTGCAAATTCTGGGTTTCTATCACAGTGCCCTTCATAAGGCAATTGTGTCAATGTTAAAAAAAAACACATTTGGAATATCTTCACTAATTATTAAAAGGCAAATCTCTTTTTGATAGCCCACGTGGGAAGTTGAACATGGATATGCCAGGGAGCTGTGGTCAAAGAGCATCATGGAGAACATACTCCTAAAGCTGGATACTTTGTTTTGCCCGGTTCCTTCCTGTTTTCTTTTAGGAGCAAGGTGGGAGGTGGGAGGAAAAGAAAGCAAGGGGAAGGGTAATGTATACATACCATAGCTCGGCACAACATGACTAACGTAGTCTAGTGACGCACTGGAGCAAATTGCCAGAACTTCAAAGCGATGGTGACCGGGTGGTTGGAGAAGATGATGGTATTAAGTCTGACATTGTAAAGGAGACTAGGTTAGGCAGAAAATGAGTCATCGGCACAGAACATCGTATCTCAATCAGCTATAAACTGTTGCTCTGCCCCAGACAATAATAACATCGGGGGGAGAGTTTGTAGGCGAATTGCTCTTTCATGTTTCTGCTAACTCCTTTGACCAGTCCGGTATTTAACCATTCAGGGTGTTTGTGGCTTGTCGGCTCTATCTGGGCTGCAATGGGCAGATGAGATACGAAGAGGATAATGTAACTTGACATCCTTTTCGAAGTTTGCTAGAGTGCAACCTTTTTTCTTTGTCTGCATTGCTCTATGTGAACAGCAGAGTTTGGAACAGAAACAGGAAGCGTAAGTGCGAACTTTTTAAGAACTCCCATCCCAGGAATAACGATAGGGATAATGATGATAATAAGAACAAGAATAAGAAGAAAGTGCTAACAGCAAATGCTGACTCTGTGTCAGACCTCATCTGCGATTGTCCAAAGATTGCAGAAACAGATTGCAGAATTAGACATGATAGAGTAGCAAAATTAGTGTACTGGTCATTATGCATGAAATATAACTTGCCAACCTCCAAAAACTCATGGGAACATCAGGTAGGAGACGTATCAGAAAATGACAAAGTCAAGATCTTTTGGAATTTCCAGTCCCAAACTTAGAGGGATTGATAAGCTTATGTCTGATGAAGGCGACTTATCCATGAAAGCATCTATTTAAAAAAATCACATGCAAAAGTTAGTTTTTGAGATGCCACTATGTTTTTGTCTCTTTTTTTGGTTTTTATATTTATTTTGTTTTCACCTATAAGTTGTGGTGCAATTTCTAACCCAGTGAGTTCAGAACCGGTGGAATTCCAGTGTTCTGAGCAGAGATGAGCACAAACTGCCGTTTTGGTCAATAGCCCAACAAGTGTTCTGCAGTTTGGCGCCTCACCCCCTCTCGTGGGCACCCACTCAGAGGGAGCACCCCAGCTTCCCTGCCCTGCCTCCTCCAGGTGCTGCCTCCAAGTGGGCGCCCTCCGGAGAGGGTGGTCATTGGAACCGTCGAACACCTGTTGAGCCAACGGAACTGGTGGTTCAGCCCGGCCTCCCTCTTTTTACCCTTCCCCACGCACTCTAGAGCATGGATGGTGAACCTTTGGCATTCCAGATGTTTGGACTACAATGCCCAGAATCCCCAGCCTGTATTGCCAGTGATAAAGGGCTATGGGAGTTCTAGTCCAAAAAAATTGGAGAGCCAGAAGTTCATCACCATGCTGCTGTACGAGGCTGGAAAGGGTCCAGAAGAAAGGAGGAGAGCAGAGGCTATCTGGAGGACACCTCCTGTATTGGTTTTTTGGGGGAGTTCTAAGACTCCCACCAACTTCCTTAAAGTAAAAACAATTGTTCCTAGAGCGTTCCTGGAGTAGGAAAATTCAGTGTGTCTCTCCCCATATTTGCACTGATGGCATGGGGTGATCTTGGAGGGCCTCATGCAGCTGGATTTTGCCTACCAGTAATTTAGGGATTGGGGTTAAATTATGCACCTTGTATTTAACGGACCTAGCAATATTTTATTGCTTTCCCCTTCCCTAAAATGGTTTCAATATGCTGACAACCAGAGTATTTATTTCGGCTTCTCACCAATTATGGGTTTCTGAAAAAAGCGCAAGGCACATTTTGTCCCGACAAGTTGGCTGAAATCCTGTTGTTCAGTTACACAAAAGGTATAACTTTTACAGGCAAGTTTCTGTAAGTTAAGAAATCTCCTTAGATATTATCGGTTGCACATGACAGTTGTACATCAGATCGTGTCTACAGAGATTTCTTAACTTATACCAGTGTGCTTTTAAAAGTTACACCTTCTGCATATCCGTGCAACAGGATTTTGGCCATTATGTCAGCTGGCATAAGAAAGTATCCTAACACTGCAAATTTGTAGGGACATTATTTTTCCCAGCTCCTTTTTGATTTGTAGAAACATTACAACAGCACATGGAATATGGATGGAATTTGGGGACATTGTTTACAATTCTGCAGGGGACAATATAGTAGTATGTCTACATCGTTGGGTCTAGGTCTGTGTTGATTCAGCAGCAAAACTTGATTGGGGGGGATGAAAATGAGCTCTTCCTGGTGTATGTCAGTTAATTGATAGATTAGTTACAGGAAATGCTTGGACCAATGCATACTAAAATTGGAAACATTTGTAATTTTTAAAAAATGTGAAATATTTTTATTTCCAGTTGACTGATAAAATCTGAAACTGCTTTTGAAGCTCAGATTACACCATAAGGTAGATCTTTTCAGTATGAAGTGCTCTTCGAAGCTTTACATTGTAAAGATTGTAGCAACACAGCTTCATATGATTTTAATTCCTGTTGCTCTTATGGAAGCCTCTTGGCCTTATTAAATTAGCCGTTATTATAGTGTCATTTTCTGAATAGAACTGGAAGGGAGTAAATCAAAATGATTTTGAATTGTAGCTTTTACTCTACCATGCTTTTGTGTTGCCTGTTAAGGTGGCGCTGCATGAAGGCTAATAGCATAAAAGCATGGTTAAATGTGACACGTAAGTGTATATGCTTCCATTGAAACAGACAAAAATACGTTTATGAATATAATAGCTTCAATATTACAACTATGAAAAATACAGTACACTTTTGGAGCATTCTCAAAAGCATTGCTCCAGTATTTTTGATCATTATCTGGTTATTACTTAATGACAGAGAAAATAGTTAATAGCTGATCATTCATTCCAGGTGAAATGAATGGGGGAAGAAGTGTAAGGAAGAGAACAGAAATAGAAATGAAAAGCATCCAGATATTTCTAGGAATCAGTGACATTTGGAATAATGATGAATCCTGTTATCAGTCTGAATTGTTTTCTTCTCTTAAAAGATAGATGGAACTCTAGTAGTACACTGGTAAAGCTGCAGTTCTGGATTGGCTGATTGGATTATGAATGTATGGCTAAGGTCGGAGATCATACATGTACTTCTGAGTTGGTTGTCACTAAATGCAATAGAGAACTTCTGAGTAAATATGTATAAGATGGGGCTGCAGGAGGATGTTTTGGGTGGATGAAAACTGACATCTCTGTGTGTTTTTCTAGCTTTATAATTCTGTTGATACTAGATGATGCTCTTAAAAATATCTGAAAGTTGAGAGATAGTACCCCCTAGAATGATGAAAATGTTTCAAGATGATGGAATATTAAAAGGTACATAGTGTTCATGATATTCAAGTCCTTTCTCTACATTAATTTATGACTTAATTTCAGAGAAAAAACCCCTGCCATAGTAATATACTTGATAAATGTGGGTGATGGTGGTTATAGAAATAGTTGTGGTTTTTTTGGGCTCTTTGGCCGTGTTCCGAAGGTTGTTCTTCCTAACGTTTCGCCAGTCTCTGTGGCCAGCATCTTCAGAGGACAACACTCTGTGCTCTGGTGTAGTTTGCTTGGGAGTGGAGTATTTATGGCTGTGAGATAGGCTTTTATCCTATTCAGGAGATGGGTGATTAGTGTGTCTTCTTGTGGGTGTATTGTTGTGATAAGGAGAAGAGATTATCTGTCATGTGATTGATGGGTGTCATTAGCTGGTCTTTTGTGTGTAGTGATCCCTGGTCCTTGTGGCTGGGTAGAGTTTGTTGACCTTTTGCACGCTGTATTTTTCAGAGCTGGAAGCCAGGTTTTGTTGAGTTTCAAACTTTCCTCTTTTCTGTTTAAGTTCTGCTGGTGCTTGTGGATTTCAATGGCTTCCCTGTGCAATCTGACGTAATGATTGCTGGCGTTGTCCAGTATTTCAGTATTTTGAAATAGAATTTCATGCCCAGCTTGTTTTAGGGCATGTTCAGCTACTGCAGATTTTTCTGGTTGTTTTAGTCTGCATTGTCTCTCATGTTCCTTGATTCTGGTGTGGATGCTTCATTTTGTGGTTCCAATGTATACCTGGCCACAACTGCAAGGTATCCGGTACACTCTTGCAGTGGTGAGGGGATCCCTTCTGTCCTTTGCTGACTGTAACATTTGTTGTATTTTTGTGGTGGACTTGAATACTGTTTGTAGGTTGTGTTTTTTCAAAAGTTTCCCCATGCCGTCCTTTTGATGTATGGCAGAAATACTTTATTTGTGGGTGGCTGTTTTTCTTCTTCAGTATTATAGAAATAATTGCAATATGTTAAAATAACATGTTTACCTACCCATTCCTACTCTTAGTGGTAGCTGTGTGAGGTACAGCTTCCAAAGAGCCCTATATTTATTTTTGAATATTAATTTCTATCTTCTTGGATGGGACATTTTAGTCCTCCAGAGTCCAAATGTCTAAAATCTTTAAGCAGCAATTGAAGTAGACCCATTGATTCAATGGAACATACATAGGTATTGACTCACCAAATTCCTTCTGACTCAGTGGGCCTATTGTAGTAGTGACTTACTGCTGGATTTCAGCCATTGCATTGCAGATGCACACATAACTAAGCTCACAAGGGTAAACAATGTGCAGAATCCTTTTAGTGAGTAACAAACTGTAAGTGAAATTGGATTAATTACTGTGGGGAATTGTTGCTCATGTTATGTTTACCCAACAGGTGTGTCCATTGTAATATAACCAGTACCTAGTTAGCAACAATTCGCCATGGTAATAGAATGGTAGAACGGAATAGAATTTTGTTCTTATGCATCCACAAATCACCAATGGGATTCTGGTTGTTGTTCTCTAAAGAAATATAAACGATGTCTCTGGGTTAAACCTTTCGCTTGTTTGTTCAGGTTCTTTTTTGCTGGACTGGGATGGAAATTGTCCCAACAAATTTATTGTATTTGCCATTAGGCTTTTTTAAAAAAATTGTTCCAGTTAATGAATATATTGGACAGAAATAAAATGCCGTGTGTTATTTGTTGGTAACTTGTGACACTAAAAAGCACGAGGGGTTGTCAATGGGATGGTCCCATTCTGGGAGTGGGATGGGAACCGATACAACATTGGAATTCTGAGTGGATTCAAGAAATACAAGATGCATACATTCAATCCTTTTGTTAACTCCAATCCTAGTGCTTAACCTTAGTACATAGAATTCCTGTGGAGTCAGAATGTACTCCAGAATTTGCATATTTTAGTGTTGTTGTTTTTTAAAAATCCACCTAGATAAACCTGGCTTCCCTGCCCTGCCTCCTCTGGAGGCTGCCTCTGATTGGCCAACTGCTTGAAGAGGAGGGGCTTTGAAATGCCCAACACCTGTTCGGCTACTAAACGAACTGGCACGAACTGAACCAGCAGTTCGTCCCCATCTCTAGTTTGAACTACAGCAAGGAGGAGGGAAGAGCCATGTGTCTAGAATGTAAGAAAGTGGGGTTTAATGCTTTTTTTCACCCATGATGCATTGGTAAGAGCAAGAAAAGAAGAAGCGATATCGATGAGGAGCAAATGACTGCCATGTTTGAGTTAATGTGTTGATAATCAATGGTAGATTGTTCGTAGTGCAACATCTGTGCATTATCATATCTATCCTTAGGTTATTTATGAATTTCCTCTTCAGAGAAATAAATTGCTCAGATTCCAAGGCTCTGTCTCTATCCTGGAGCTGAATGTATGTGGAAATACAAAGGTTCCCTGAAATCGTACCTCGCTGTGAAACGTGCTCTGCTTTCGGATCTTTCAATAGTTCATAAGGAACCCATTTCATTTTAAAAAGCCCATGTTTTTCTTGCAGATTCATGAAGGGTATATAGAAAATTCCTATGGCAGTCTAAATATCACAGGAACTCCAGGCTGCCCGCACAAAACCGCCATGGACCTGCGAGTGTATATGCTGTTCTTTCTTCCATTCATCATCCTTTTGGTTTTCATTCGTGACCTGAAGAGTCTGTCAGTATTCTCATTCCTTGCAAACTTGTCCATGGCTGTCAGCCTAGTGTTAATTTATCAATATATTGTTCAGGTGAGTAAAGAATGGTTTCTTTGCTTGTGTGTGTTTTTTTAAAACTATCTCTCACTATGTGACCTGTTTTGGGGTTGTGTTTATGGTTTTAGCCCTGCTGGACAAAGTTCAGCCCTCTTGATCTTGGATGGCAGCTTCCAGCGTTCCTCACCATAGACTATGCTGTCAGGAATTGTTGGAAATTGTAGTACAACAGCATCAAGAAGACCCTCATCTGCCTGCCCCAACCTTAGTGGGATATATATATGTATGTAGTGGGGTGACCTGCATAGCCCTCAGTCTATGCATTTGCATTCTGTGATTAATGAACTTTTGAACCACTTGCTTGGGGTTGTTTCCACACTTTTATTTAGTTTTTATCCCATGTTTCTCCCAAACTGGTTCAGTTCAAAATAAGATTAAGAAACAAATAAGCAGCAAGATATCCTATTTAATACATTCAATTCTGACTTATGGACCAATTCTTTTCAGGGTTTTTCAGGTGGAAAATACTCAGAGGTGGTTTACCCTTCCCTTCCTCTAGGGGCGCCCTGGGCCTGGGCAGCTTGCCCAAGGCCCCACAGGCTGGCTTTACTTTGCAGGAGTCACAGTTTGGAATGGAATTCCCAACCTCTGCCTCCACAGCCACATCTCTAAATCACCAAGCTCACCAGCAAGTTAACACAGTTATATTATGAGTGTAAATATGCCTGAATTAAAAACAGTGATTAAAAGAATATGAGTTAAAAAAAAGTGCAGCTCTGTCCTGGTTAAAAGCCCCTTCCTTAGCATCTAGTCAATTTCCGAAGGCCACCTGTTGAGTTTGTGTAGGCTGCAGCAAACATCTGAAGTGGAGCTGAGTGACAATAATCAGGGAAAGACGACAACTCTGCTTGATGATGCATCTGGTGCGTAGCCAAAATGAGCATCGGTGGATAACAATGGCCTTTAGTCAATTTGTCCAAATTAACTCATTTGTTGTCTAAAAGGTCATGGTGATTCATTGGTGCAAGTTCATAACTTTGGGAATGGATCACGAAAGATACCTAGCTTTTTTTCTTGTGGGGAGGGGGGAAAACAACGTCGGGTCTACTGCAGCATAAGACAATCTTGTGTGACTTAAAAGCAGAAATTGTCTGGATTGGAAATTAATTTTCTGCCCCTGAGCCCTTTTGGGAGCTGCACAGACCACCAAAAAAGGTCTCCCCCCCCATGAAGAAGAATTAAAAGAAAGAAAATAAGGAGAAACTCAGGCGAACTGATTCAAGATCAGTCTCCAGTTTCGAAAAAATTGTGTTTTTTTTTCATGCTGCGTCTCATTCTAGATGAAGATTGCAGAGCCTGGAAATGTTCAATCCTTGGACAACAATTCCCAGTATCCCCTAGTTAGATGTCTGCTGTGTGTGCAGAATTGTGGAACATGTAGTCCAAAGGAAGACCATTCTCAGCTTCTGATCCCTTGCCTGTCGTAGGCAACTATGATCAGACTTTGCGCCTCTTTCCTGAAAGAGGGTGCTCCTCTTTTAAAATTGCCAGGAGGTGTGAGCACGATGGTTTTTCTCACTGTGACATTTCTTTGCAGGGTTTGTCCCCTCTTCGAAAACTACCCCTGGTGGCTGACTGGAAGAAATATCCTCTCTTCTTTGGCACCGCTATATTTGCTTTTGAAGGCATAGGAGTGGTGAGTCTTGTTCAAGCTCTGAATTAATTCATATTGCTTAAGAACTTTTTTTTAAAAAAAAAATAAGATTACTCCTTCAAACAACATGACCTCAAATTCACATTTTACCCTTTTAAAAAAAGTAACAAAGAGTCTTGGTGACACCTTAAAGATTAACGAGTTCTATTTGCTATTAAGATTTGTAGACTGTAGCCTCCTTCTCCAAAGGCATGTAATATAATCTTGCTAAATAGATAATTTATCCACAGACATAGAGGGGGGGGGTGAATATGAAGTGTAATATCTGCGCTGAAGGTCCAAGCCCAACGATGGTATCATTTAAACGACAGAAGGGCAACTTGCAGTTTTTGGTCTGCATGGAGTCGACAAGGGCCCAAATATGGTTCCTCAGTGATCCCCACCCTAGAAATGTTTTTACAAAATTGCAAGCAAATATTTTGCTTCAGAATGTCTCCTTGTGGCCTCCAGGTGTTTTGGGAGGTAATTTAGCCACATTCTGAAGACTCACCCACACCTTGGGGCCCTTCATATACCCCAACATTTTGGCCACGGGGGGGGGGGCTTTTTTTTTTGTTAAAACGAACTGCTGTTTTTGTAAGGATTTTTCTGGGAGAGTGTGTAAAAGATGATGAGCCCTGTTGAGATTGGGACTGGAAACCTTCAGGAAGTGTGTGTGTGGCCCATAGACCACTGGGGATTGACAGTCTCATTTAGTGTCTTTTTGCAACCCCGGGGAGACAACACGTACAGATCGTACTGGTGGCCATTAAGATTCATTCAGATGTCATTGCTGGGTTAATAGGATAAGCAAGCATAGATGAGTGTGTCACATATCTGAGTGTGCTCCATCATCAGTTTCATCACTCCATGTGGACTACGGAGAGTCTGAAAGGGAGAAGGTCCACTATCTGTGAGGCCTCTCTGTGTTGGTCTGGGCTTATTTTCCAGGATTTGGGCTCATGCGGAAATAGCGTAGATGTATCTGTTCATGTAATGTAGCTCTGTGGATACCCTGGATAGCCAGAAAGACAAACCAGTGGATTCTAGATCAGAACAAATCTGAACTATCTCTGAAGGCAAAAATTTTGAAACTCCTGATGCTGTCCTGTTTTGGAGACACCATGAGAAGGCAGGATTTTCTGGAAAAGACAATAATGCTGGAAAATGTGGAAGATAGCAGGAAAAGAGGAAGACCAAATATGAGATGGACGGACTCCCTGAAGGAAGCCATAAGGTTGAGTTTCCAAGAGCTGAGCAGGGCAGTTGAGGAGAGGCCATTTTGGAGAGTGCTCATTCATAGGGTCGGAGACTACTTGATGGAGCATAGCAACAACATCAATAAAAAAGACATAACAGCACTTGGTTGAAAGTCACTACAGTGGGGTCTTGACTTGAGAACTTAATCCGTATTGGAAGGCGGTTCTCAAGTCAAAAAGTTCTCAGGTCAAATCTGCATTTCCCATAGGAATGCATTGAAAACCGTTTGATCCGTATCTGCTCTTTTCCATCCATAGAAACTAATGGGAAGCTGCTATTCTGCCTTCGACCACTAGAAGGGGATATTTTGTTTCTTTTTTTCTTAGGTCAAGAAAGGTTCAGGGAAGGCAGGGAAAATACAGTCCAGGCAGTACCAGGCAGTCTGAAGACTCCCAATCCACTCTCTAAACGCTAGGAGGAGTGAGGAAGCAGACAGGCACCCTTTTCACTGGCCAACAGTTAACTAAAAGTTCAAATTTTGCACTTTCCCTGCCTCCCACGTGGGTTTTTTTTCAGTTCTTAACTCAAATCTAAGTATGTAAGTCAAGTCAATATTTTCCTATGAGAGTGGTTCTTAAGTCAAAATGTTCTTAACTCAAGCCGTTCTTAAGTCAAGACCCCACTGTACTACAACAGTGCAGCTTAAATAGCAGGCTGGATAACAATGTTTTTGAACTGCTGGTGGAAGAACAGGAGGGAGGGGATCAGACTAGCCTGCCTTCAAAGTCTGGGCACATTACAGAGAATGTCTTTTCTGGCACCCCTTCAAATATGTCCTGAGTGGCCTCATATGAATAAGACAATGATGGTCCCCCATTGATCCTGACACCTGGCCAGGCTGATGGGGAAGATATGTTCTTTCAAATAGTCTGGTTCCATGTCATACAGGGCCACAGTTCTCCACCTTTGCAAGATTTAGGAGCCTGATGGCAATTTAAGAGCCCTGTGGCACAGTGGTTAAACTGCAGTACTGCAGTCAAGACTCTGCTCAGTTTGGGCTCACTTATCCGGCTCGAGGTTGACTCAACCTTCCATCCTTTTGAGGTGGGTAAATGGAGTATCAACTCTCTGGGGCTGGGGGAGATGTAGTCTGCATAATTAAACCGTAAATTACTCAGAGAATGCTTTGAGCACTCTGGAGAGATATATAAGCAGCATGCTCCCCTTTGCTTCCCTTCGTTTTGCTGAGAATCAACACGAGGAGAGAAAAGTAATAATTTCATTAGTTGTAAAAAAATGGATAACATTTCCATTAGTCCCCTTCCAGGAGAACATGGTTCCTGAGAAAAACAGAATACGGTACTTAGTAATTGTCATGAAAAGCCTGCACCCTATCTAGACAACATCTGCATCCCATTGACGGTACATATACCATTTTTAAGAACCACTGAGTCAGGCCTTTCCAGGTCACAAACTGCCCTTTGATTGATTATTGTAAGCCGCCCAGAGACCTCTGGGTAGTGTGGGTGGCATATAAATTGAATAAATAAATAAATAAACTTTGATTTATATTGATCAGAAGTTGCTGTCCCTTAAGTACAACTGAGGACAGTTGGTGAGAGCCTGTAACAAGAGCACACGGAAGACAGGATGAGGGATTTAAGTGCGTGGTATGCGAGAGAAGGAAAGAGTTCATACAAAAGGCCTCTACAGAAAGGCAGTACCAGTCCTGATATGAAGTTGTTAAAAGTTCCATCTGATCTTAAGGCTTGACTAGAAAAAAAAATTATGGGGAGATGAGAGGAACAGAAGAAAAGAAAATAGTGGTGGGTTTCTTTATAGGAATCTGTAGTAGGCTAACCAAGTTGGGGGGGGGGGGGAATCCCGACAAGGAAAAGCTTTTAACTTTTAAGCGCCAGCATGAATAAGACTGTTTGCATCACTTTTCAGGATCCAAATCATTGACATTTTGAAGATGTTCTTTAAAGATGGAGAATGAGAAGGAATCATTCAGCAGTTACTATAAAACTTAGCGTCTGCACGTTGTACACAGAATATCATGTTCTTGCTGAAAAGCTGAGATATTCTCAGTTCAAATAAACTGGGACTTTAAAAAGACATCAATTTCAGGAAATAGCCTCAGGAGACGTTCAGGTCCAGATCTAAAAGAAATGAAACATTTTCACTTTGCTTAGCTCGTCATTTGTGGAACAAACACCTCATGCATGGCGGGCAACAGCAGGAATCTGCATAAATGAGTTTTCAAATAGGATTACTGTATAGAATAATTGAGTTGGAAGGAGTCTCTAAGGCCATTGGGTCCAACCCTGTGCTCAGTTTTCTGACTCTTCGTGACCCCATGGGCCAGAGCACGCCAGGCCCTCCTGTCTTCCACTGCCTCCCAAAGTTTGGTCAGGTTCATGTTGGTCGCTTCGATGATACTCTCCAACCATCTCGTGCTCTGAAAGTGCAATTCAGGCAAGGAGGGGCATTTATCATCCTTTTTAGATTCCAGGGTGAAGAGACGAAAATTCAGATGTGCACCGCCATTCTAGCAGAAGTGACGTCTCCTCTTCTCCTCTTGCCCTCACAGTTTCCTAACATCAGGGTCTTTTCCAGGGAGTCTTCTCTTCTCATGAGATGGCCAAAGTATTGGACCCTCAGCTTCAGGATCTGTCCTTCCAGTGAGCATTCAGGGTTGGAGGCAGTGACAAGATTTTACTTTCTTGGGCTCCGTGATCACTGCAGATGGTGACAGCAGCCACGAAATTAAAAGACACCTGCTTCTTGGGAGGAAAGCGATGACAAACCTAGACAGCATCTTAAAAAGCAGAGACCTCACCTTGCCAACAAAGGTCCACATAGTCAAAGCTATGGTTATTCCAGTAGCGATGTATGGAAGTGAGAGCTGGACCATAAAGAAGGCTGACTGCCAAAGAATGGATGCTTTTGAGTTGTGGTGCTGGAGGAGGCTCTTGAGAGTCCCCTGGACTGTAAGGAGATCAAATCTATCCATTCTGAAGGAAATCAATTCTGAGTGCTCAGTGGAGGGTCAGATCCTGAAGCTGAGGCTCCAATCCTTTGGCCATCTCATGAGAAGAGAAGACTCCCTGGAAAAGACCGTGAAGTTTATTTTATTTATTTATTTATTTATTTATTTAACTTATATGCCGCCCATTTAGACATAGTCTACTCTGGGCGGCTCACAAACACGTAATAAAAAACAATCAATATAAGATAATGGTTCCCAACATTAACACAAAAACAGAATAGATAAAGAAAGAAAGAGAATTAGGTAAAGTCTGAAGGGAAGGCCTGTCTATATAACCAGGTCTTGAGTTGGTTTTTGAAAATGCCCATCGAGGGCGCCAGACAAATCCTAGGGGAGAGCGTGTTCCAATGTTGGGAATATGTGAAGGCAAGAGGAGGAGACGACAGAGGACAAGATGGTTGGACAGTGTCTTCGAAGTGACCAACATGAATTTGACCAAAGTCCGGGAGGCAGTGGAAGACAGGAGGACCCAGCATGCTCTGGTCCATGGGGTCACGAAGAGTCGGACACAACTAAACGACTAAACAACAACAACTAAAGACTCAGACTTGGTACTGGGTACCAAAGTCTAGGACTCTGACTTGGGACTTGGTACCAAAGACTTGCCAAAATCCCTGCTACGAAGCATTGAGTCCAGCTCCTGTCCAGAAGTCGCAGTGGGGAATTAAACTCCCAACCTCTGGCTCTGCAGCCAGATGCCAATAAACCACTGTTACTTGCAATGATGGCTAGTAAATACTGCACATTCATCTTTTCTTTCCCGGCTCCCCTCCCCAGCATCTCAGCTCTGTCCTCTTTTGTCCTCTCATGATTTGTATGCACAGAATTGAAGAGGACTGACAGCAGAGGTACAGCCCGGTTGGCTTCTCTTGTCAATCCATTCTCCAAGTCATTAGAAGCCTGCTGCCATGACATTTACCTTTACAAGAAGGCTAAGGTCAGCGTCTAACCTTGGCCAGACACTCCACAGTGACACCCCCCTCCCATCCATCCATACTCCATATGCAATTCAAACAGGAAGGAAACTGGGGGAGCCCGTTTAAACCAGTGGCTCATCCTTGGATGCGCTCAAGTCCTGAAACATAGAAACAGTCAAGGGTGAGCACGGAGCAAAATTGCAAGCAAATATTTTGCTTCAGAATGTCTCCTTGTGGCCTCCAGGTGTTTTGGGAGGTAATTTAGCCACATTCTGAAGACTTACCCACACCTTGGGGCCCTTCATATACCCCAACATTTTGGCCACGGGGGGGGGGGGGGTTGTTAAAATGAACTGCCGTGTTTGTAAGCAGTTGGAGCATTCCGTCGCCGGCATTTCCCATTTAAGTGGTTACGCTGCACCAGGCAATATGGGCCAGGTGCAAATGGGGCGGAGAAGTCAATCTCTACAGCTGCCGAGAAACCCACCCGGAGGTTGAAAAATCAATTTGGGAAATCACCAAGTCAAAGAGCATCAATTTAATGTGCTTGCAGAAGCACTCCTCAGCCTGCTGGGCTCTCTAGGACCTCTGAAGTCCATTGCTGGATGGCTTCCTGGCATGTAAAGCGGGGCCACGCACATGCTGGGCCAAATGGTCTTTTCTGTTTCGGCTGCCGAAATGCTGAGCTCCTGGCCATGCAAATCGAGCACATCTGTGCCATTTCTCTTATTTCGCATAATTTATGATGTGATGTGTGTGTTTTTTTCCCTACTGCTGGTTTGTGCAATTTATTTTGCTTTCACAGTTGCGGGGAAAGGGCAATAATTATGGAAGCCCTGAAGCTCCAAACAGCAGGCTTTGTTCAAAGTTTTTAAAGCTAGAGCCTGGGAATTGTACTTTTTAAAAAGACTCTTAAACTCCCAGCTGCAAGAATCCACTCAAAGACCATCCTTTTTTTAAACAACAAATTTAATTATTTATTTATTTATTTATTTATTTATTTATTTACTTACTTACTTACTTACTTACTTACTTACTTACTTACTTACTTACTTACTTACTTACTTACTTACTTACTTACTTATTTAAACAAATTAAAATGCAGATAAAAGCACTTTTAAAAACACTCCCTATTCAAGAAGCACTAGGTGGAAATAGATTTCTGGGAACAGATGCAGAACTCCCCACACTGGGATATATCAACAGGGGGAGGACAAAGCCATTAATTGCTTCTTCTGATTTCTGTTTCCTTCCCCAACAATATTGCTCTCCATTGACCTCCTTCCAGCTTCTGTCAAGGTCATGGACAAGCGTTCCCAGTCCAGTGGTAAAAATCAGGTTTAGAGAAGATTAACACACAAACTTGCAGAAGTAGGTAAACGTATATATATATTCCTTAGGCTTTAGCTACGCATGTGCATTTACCATACAGAAAGGAGAACATTTCTTCCTTCACCATCTCTATATGTGGCAGGAAAGAAAACTGAAAAGAAAACTAATGCTTGCTGTTATGCACTGTCAAGTTGCTTCAACGTAATGTAATTGCATAAGACAAGACTTTATTTTTCTTACTCATTTTGTTTCTTGTTACTCATCATTCTTTCAAACCCTGTTCTCAGTGTCTTGTTTTTTTAATATACTTCTGTCTTTATTGATGTGATAAGATACCAGAGAAGTGGAACACAAAAACCTTCTAATAGCTGAAATCCTGTTGTGTAGTTCCACATGCAGAATGGTAATGACATCAGCATCACTGGCAAATCACTACTGATTAAAGGCTTCCTTTGGCAATTTTGTGGTGCATGCAACTTCATTGCACTGAATTTAGTTATAAACACCTTTAAATTGCTTTTAATCAATGGCGGTATGCATTTAATGAGCAGTTATTTGCTGCTGCTGTCCGAGTGGTGCATGCAGGCCTGTGCAACAGGATTGTAGCAAATAATTAATTTCACTCTTCTTGTGAGTGCATTTACTATGTTGGCTGTTGCTATTTGAGGTATTCTGTAACCTGGTGCCCATCAGATGTACTGAACTTGCATCATTCCATAGCAAGCATGTCCAAAGGTAACCAGATTGGGAAAGGCTCTCTGATGTGTATGTTTTTTACAAGGTAAGGCTGTGATGGTCAACTCAGGTGTTTTGTAGATACATGCTGCTGCAGATTTTGAAATTTGTTTACACTTTTGGATGAAAGTTCCCAGAATCTACATGTTGTTATTTAGTCGTTTAGTCGTGTCCGATTCTTCGTGATCCCATGGACCAGAGCACGCCAGGTCCTCCTGTCTTCCACTGCCTCCCGGAGTTGGGTCAAATTAATGTTGGTCATTTTGATGACACTGACCATCCATCTCATCCTCTGTTGTCCTCTTCTCCTCTTGCATTCACACTTTCTGAACATCAGGTCTTTTCCAGGGAGTCTTCTCTTCTCATGAGATGGCCAAAGTATTGGAGCCTCAGCTTCAGGATCTGCCCTTCCAGTGATTACTCACAGTTGATTTCCTTCAAAATGGATAGGTTTGTTCTCCTTGCAGTCCGGGGACTCTCAAGAGTCTCCTCCAGCACCACAATTCAAAAGCATCAAAATGAATTTAAATGCCAGCATATAAATTCCACCCTGTATCTTCAAGTGACCAGAAGTAACTGTTTGCATGCCTAGCTCTTTCATCTGAAAGCCTTCTAATGGGAAGTGCTAGAGATTAAACTTGAGACCTTGTCCATGGAAAGCATCAGTATCTGAACTCTTTGGATCCACTGCTAACCTCAACTTATATCATGGAGTCTGTTACTGAATATGACCTCTTTCTCCCTTCTTTTCATCCCCCACATTAATCACCACTTAAAATCTGTCAGAATTTAATAGCGAACATTGTCCTGCATGCTTCTGAGATGCTGCTGCAGTTCAGGAAGAGCATACGATCAAAGTAAAACATTAAGGAAAATGGATATTTCCTGCAATTAGACTGTTTTTGTACCCACAATAGGATTTCCTCTGAGATATTTTGACAATCAGACTTTCAGTAGATATGGGCTAAAATATTCAAACTACCAACAAAGTAATACTAATAAAAAATGGGTTCATAGGTGGGCAGTGAAGATGCTCGGGGTCTGGAGAACAAGTCCTGTAAGGAATGATGGAAGGGACTGTATATTTAGCTTGGAGAAGAGGGCAAACATAATAAGATACTTTAGGTACCTTGCGGTTGTCACGAAGAGTGATGTCCACAGAGATCAGGGGCTTGATCTAATACAAGAGTGGGCAGGAGGTAGTTCTGGATATACTGGTGACTCATAGGAGAGCAGCAAGGGCTTCTTGCTTCCCAGCTGTTTAATAATAGCAGAGTAAAATTACCTCCCACCCACCTCCATCTTAAATTATACAGCTGAAATGAATATAGTCTGGAGTGACCATAAGTGGAATTGAGTTGTGAACTCTATTCATTTCCTAGTACACAAACAAACTTCAGAGCTTAGAATTCTTCCATACAAATTTTCATGGCTGAAATCCAGTAGATAAGCCAAACTAAAGGAGTCTTGTTTATTCAGGTGAGTCCATACTTCCATCAATTACACTGAATCATTGGATCTACACCTTGCTCTGCTTGGTGGTATTTGAGGTCTAAGAAAAGCAAAACAAATCATAGATCTCACAAGCCTGAAGTCTTCCTACCCCTAATTAGTCTTCAGAGTTGAGGAGGTTAGATTTCAATGGACAGCAGGGTAATTCTTAGTGGTAAGAACAATTCAAAAAAGGAGAAAATTACCCAGAGGGATAGGAGCATGGAAGGCTGCCTTCAATTGAGTGAGAGCCTTTGTTCCTTCTGAAATCAGATCACCTCACATGTATACAGGGTGTTCAAGACAGGATAAATAATAATGGTGGACTTTCCATTGCTTTGAGCCATCTGTAGAGTGTGCTTTAGCTTTGGATTTCCCTCTTCATCCAGGAGGTTGGACTAGATGGGTTAAAAATCCTTTTCAATGGTGTAACAGTCAAGCTGCTTGTAGTTGTCCCAGAATTATGTCTCTTTGGAATATTTTGGATAAAAGCTTCTATTATCATCATCATCATCATCATCATCATCGTTGTTGTTGTTGTTGTTGTTGTTTTAAATAGCAAAAAGTTTTTAGAAGAAAATTGGATGACTCATGAACTAATCCTGCATGCATGTGCTGCCCTCTCTCTCCCAGGTCCTCCCCCTCCAAAACAGGATGAAAGAAACGGAACGCTTCCCGCTGGCACTCAACGTTGGCATGGGAATTGTGATGACCTTGTATATTACATTGGCCACCTTGGGGTATATGCGCTTCGGGGAGGAAATCAAAGGCAGCATCACTCTGAACCTGCCACAGAATCAATGGTAAGAAGAAGCATACTTTTGAATATCAGCAGTCTTGATCCTTTTTAATGGGTTGACACAACTCTGGGAGGCAGTGGAAGATAGGAGGGCCTGGCGTGCTCTGGTCTATGGGGTCACGAAGAGTCGGAAACGACTAAACGACAAGGTAAAAGGCCATTGTACAGTTGGAGCGTTGCATTGGGGTCAAAGACAGACAAGATCAAGTTTTGCTCACCAGACACAGTTTATGCAGACTGCTGCAGCATGACAGAAGCCCAGTTCTGGTTCTTAATAAAACCTTAATTTTTGGTGCCTTATTTTAAAGGAGAATTGTACTTAGCGGCTTCCAAATATTGTCCTGCCAGGAAGATAAGAGTGAATTGCTACAACTCTTTTTTTTCTTTTTTCTTTTTGCTATTCCCTTGGGGAAATGTCATATCAAACCGTCTTGGCTGCCCATTGAAACCTCAGCAGTGATGCAGTTGGTTTGACTTCCTTTGGGATGGACTTCTGTCATTGATAGCCCATTACAGAGAAAGCCCTTCATTGCATACTCATCAACCAGTTGTCTCAGGCTAGTGGGAGATTCAACAAGGCCTTTACTGAAGACAGATTCAAGGCAGGCCCATTTGGAAGGAAGCTCTCAGAAATCCTACTCCCAAACCTTTTTCTTGTGTCTTATTATTTGTGATGTGTGTAGGCATCCTTCATTCTCGAGAGACTATTCATCTTGGAACTGCACAGCTAGAAGGGACCCTCTGGATCATCAAATCCAGCCCCTGTGAGAGAGGCACAGTGGGGAACTGAACTTCCCCACTGAACCTCTGGCCCCACAGACAGATGCCTAAACCACTGAGCTATCGAGCAGTAACCATCACTTGTTTGTCCTTATCCATTTTCAGATTTCATTACCTCTGGTTCCCTCTTGGGAAACCGAGATTTAGAAATCCACAGAACATGTTCATAGATGCGGGAACAGAACAGGCTGGAATATCTCCTAAAGGATACAAAGGAACTTGGCCTCAATCAATGTGCCCTCTGCTTGGGTGCAGAGAGGGTCGGCAGACCTCTGCACTTGCCTGCTGCTTACCAATTTCAACGTATTATGACAATGTGCGCCCACTTGCTTATCCTGATTCAGATGCTGTTTTAATCTGTTTTGACATTAGCTGCCCTGAGACCCTAGATGATGTCCTTAAAAAGCCAACAGCTTATGGGATAATCAAGAACTCCTAAGTTGTTCCAGCCGGGTAGGTGGGACTCGTCAGCCTTGGGAGGCAGCCCATCTAGGAGAAGGAAAACTCTGACTTCAGACCCCCACTGAGGCGCCGCCATCGTCCTCCATGCTGTGAGGGAGCAGGCCAGGTAGTTGGAACTCATAAGCCCTGGAAGGCAGCCCATCTAGGAGGAGGAAATCTCTGATTTCAAACTTCCACTGCCTTGTGGCTATATCCACTGATGGAAAAGGCTTTAGGAGTCAAACTTGAGGAAAAATCCAGATCTGGAGTCCCGGAGACAGTTTGCGTCATTCTGGGAACTCCTGTGATGTTGCTGGAACCAGTTGTATTGGCTCTTGCCTTTCCATTGGGCTATTTCAGTGACATGGAGAGGGGGGATTTGCTGCTTGGGTAACAGCCTGTCCTCCATTTTATTTTACCCAGGCTTCGTGCCCTGGAGAGGACACTCCAGCTTTACATACAGCGTTGTAACACTAGACGCTGTTCCAAGTCCTCCATACAGAGTACGTTATACCATAATCTCTTAAGACTGAAGGATGCCTATGCTATGCTATGGATGGGACCAGAGGCCATGATCTTAGTTTTTTTTTTTGTTATGTTGAGCTTCAGACCATGTTTTGGCCATCTCTACTCAGCGCCAAGTGTGAAGTTTGTAAACTGTATTGCTCTAGTTCCTGGCCACTGAAACAGAAATCCCATTTTAAAAAGTTGTTTGAAGGTTACAAGCCTATGTGTAGCACTAACTGAAACTTGCTGAAGTGTGACTTAAAGGAAGATGAAATAGTTCACGGTGTGTTTTGCTGAGTTTAGGATTGTGTGGCCGTGGCAGTACTGATAATTCGGGATGGAATTAAATAAGTCCATTTTCCTTCTCTTAATGAGTTTTTCTAAGATCCTTAAAATGGGGGCAGTGTTTGGCATTACAAGGTTTGCAATTATACTCCTCTTCTCTCTCCCCCCCTCCCGCTTTTCCTAGGTATGGCACAGCTTTCATTACACTCCCTCCCTCCCCATCCTCCCCTACCCACACTAATTGGCAGTGTGAAATGAAGAGATTAGCAAAAAAATGCTCCCAATCCCTTAAAGACAGAAATGACTGTCCTTGAAAAAATAGTCAAGAGAGATTTTAACTTGCTTGGAAACAGCTAATAAATTAGCAGTAAAATTAATATTTCTTAAAATAGTTTCCTAGTATGAGAAATACTTTTTGAATGCTTACTCATTTAGAATGAAAAGTTTTGGGGTTGGTTTTTTTTTTTTTTTTGCTTTGTAGTCAAATTGTTTCTTAAGCTTTGAAGTTTATGAAGTAATTTCATTCTCAGGTTAAGGCTTTTAATGAGCTTTCTTCTCCCTGACACCTATAATGTTTATCGCAAACACCTTTGTAGCTGATTTTAGTGTAGAAATGTGTATTTCATATGGCACACCTTAAAAAATATCATTGGCCATCTTTTCTTCAAAGACTCACTGACTTTTAAATTCTTGTTGGTCAATTAAAGCCATTTCTGTACCTATAAAAGTCAGAAGGTTTAAAGCAGGAGATTGTGATGATCTGAGTTACTTTTGTTTCATGGCTTTGTGGCAATGCCGTGATACGGGCATGGACAGAGGATGACCTTGGGGACACATGTGGTCTCCAAGGACCTCACTTGGCCCCCAAGTGTACGCTGAACCCTGCCTCCCAATTTTTATAAATTATTTTTGTTGGGTAAATGGACAATTCTGCCCTCTAGTGGAAACAGTTGGACTGGTTTATTTGTGGATGTTGTGGAGGCAACTGGTAACTTACTGAAACCATCTTCTGGTCATTACTAGTTTGCAAATAAGCCATCTATTGGCCTGAATAAGGTACGAGGAGGAGGCCCATGCCCTGAAATTGCAAGTCTTATCCCCTAAAAATCCGAGTAATTCCACTCCACTCTTCCTAAGTCTCTGGAAGTTGCCCATCTCTGCACGAATGTGTCGATGTTGTGACTGTCTGGATTGATGCAGATCGGCACTCGCTGAGCCCTCCATGCATATCTGGGCAAGTGGAGTAGAAGTTTAGAAGCATCACACAGTATGGAAGCATCTTGCTAGCATACCCCAGTTTTGGCATGCTGATCTAGTTTTGGCCGCCTAGAGTGGTCCTATGTGATTCAGATAGGCGGGATATAAATAAAATAAAATAAATAAATATATAAATAACTTGCCCTTTAGAGCTACAGTGGTGCCCACTTAACGCTTACCCCGCTTGACGACAAATCTGCTTCACGATGAAGTTTTTGCGATTGCTTTTGCAATTGCAAAACGGTGTTTGAATGGGTTTTTTTTGCTTTGCGATGATCGTTTCCCTGCTTTGGGAACCGATTCTTCGCATTACAACGATCAAAAACAGCTGATTGTCAGGTTTCAAAATGGCCACTGGGTGTACAAAATGGCTCCCCGCTGTGTTTAGGAAGGCTTTTTCGCAAGACAGGGATCAGAAAATGGCCGCCCTATGGAGGATCTTCACTGGATGTTGAGTTATTCAGCCCATTGGAACGCATTGAACGGGTTTTCAATTCATTTCAATGGGATTTTTTATTTCGCTTGACGAGGATATTGCTTAACAGCGATTTTGCTGGAACGGATTATCCTCATCAAGCGAGGCACCACTGTATGTGGCTTCTAGACTTTCATTAAATCTAATTATGTATCAGTGGAACACAGGCTATAGTACAAGAAAAATTGAAGTCAGCAATCCGTATGCATTTATATAATTGAAGTCAGCAATCCATATGCATGCTTGTATTATATTCAGGTACGCTTCATTTCCACCCATAATTTATTTTTTCTGCCAGAAAACCCATCTCTAATGTAATAGAAACCTTATTCAGCCACCATTTGGCTTCTTGAGGCCGTGTTGTTTCAAGCCACACTTTGCCACTATGACAGTTAGGAGTTTTTCCTCTGTTTCTTTATTTAAAAGAAAAGCTTATTATTACCACAAAGCCTGAATTGTTGGTGAAAACATATTAAATCCAGGGGATATGTGTTTTGGATGAAAGATGCTACCAGCCATAGTATGTAATTTAGTTATCGATAGTTTATCTTTTCAAATCTGAAAATCTGGAAAGATGAACATTCAAACCACTTTGTGCTCCAGAATTACTTTACTGTACTGGATAAATGGTAGCTAGAGGAATTTTGCCTCATGGACATTGATTTTTATGCATGCTGAGCATGTCTGAAGCATCTTCCAGGCCCTTGGAGGTCCAGTCCTTATTAGCCTCTCCATGTGATGCTTGAACATACCAGGGCGTCATGTCCTTTTAATTAGAGGGGGAGGGGAGAATACATGTGTGTTACATACAGCACTGATGTTACCTGTCTGTCATGGGTTTGGAGGGAAAGTTCCATCCTATGGGGAGTGGAAGGCGGGACATCAGGGGGAGGTGCTGTACTGTATATATATTTGGAGCTTGTGTGGAGAAGTTTAGAAGCAGAGGAGTTGGAGTCTGTGTGTCAGACTGGGTACAACTGTGTGTCATTCAGTACCTACCTGATAGGTTCAGGTTTCTTTATAGGTAGCCAGAACTGATAGGTTCAGGGTCTGTGCTTTACTTTAAAGAGTTCTGTGTGAACCAAACCATTGTATGTATGATTGAGACTAAGCCACGTTACAGTATCTTATTTACTTGATCTTTTTATTTACCCTGTTTGTTATTTAAATAAACCTTGTTCTTTTGTTTGTTAAAAATCCATTCCTGGTCTGTGTGACTTCTTATAGGGAATGGTTGGTGGCAGCTTAATTAAAGTGTGGTATACTCCAGTAGGTCTGGGGTTGTCACATTGATTGGTGTCCAGCGTGTGGGATACGACTGGTCCAGTTGTCCAGTGGTCCAGCAAAACCTTGGCAAGTGTGCCCAGAGCAAGGGGGGTCTAGTCAGGGACAATCTGAGAGCGCATAGGTAATCTTCTAGGCTTACCTCACGCGGAGGTACGCTAGTGGAAGAACGTGCCACCTCAGATTGGGGACTAGATTAGGGAGCTCTGAGGCAACCCGTTTTGGCGGGAAAGGGCTGAGGCAAAGCTGTGTGAAGTAACAGTGATCTAGCCTGTCTGCTGAGAGGCCTAGCAGAGGGGGTGGATTCTGCCTGGCAACAGTTGCAAGTTAGTGCTGAAGGAACAGCAGCAATCTATAGAAGGCTGTTCCTGAGGCAAAAGGAAAAAAGTCGTCATTTTACTTTGAGGCTTGACTTTTGAAAGCAGCCTGTTCTGGGGGGGGGATTATGCCCTTGACTCGAAGCCAAATGGCAGAAATGGGGGAAGTAAGAGACCCACAGGTAGACCAAGGTTCTGAGGAGGAATTTGGCTCAGTGCAGGATGAGAACACGGGAGAACTGACCCCAGAACTCAGAAAAATGCTCCGAGCCCAACTGCGTGAGCTGAGAGTGAGGAAGCTGAATTACCCTTCTGGGAGGGTAGAGGGGAAGTAAAATACAACCCAGATGAGGTAAAGATCAGTCCTGCACTCACCCAAGACCAGCAGCAAGAACTAAAAGTGCTGCTCACCAAATATAAAAAGGTTTTTTCAAATAAGCCGGGGATAGTAAAGGGAGTGATGCATCGGATCCATACAGGGGATGCAACCCCACAAGCAGTATCCCCATACCGAGTGACGGGACCCTATAGGGACAAGGTGCGGAAGGAGCTGGACGAGATGCTTAGGGAGAACATAATCGTCCCCTCTTCTAGTCCTTGGTCCTCTCCGATAGTCCTGGTAGACAAGCCTGATGGGAGCATTAGGTTTTGTGTAGATTACCGGAAATTAAACCGCGTAACCACTCCTGATGCCTACCCAATGCCCAGGCTAGACAACCTGATTGAAACCATAGGGGGTTGTCGGTTCATTTCATCATTGGACCTAGTAAAGGGATACTGGCAATTAAGGATTGATCCCAGGGATCAAGAAAAGACCGCATTTTGCAGCCCTTTTGGTCTCTATGAGTTTAGAGTCCTGAGTTTTGGTCTCAGAAATGCACCAGCCACATTCCAAAGGCTGATGGACCAGACCTTAGCAGGGCTCAGTGACTTTACTGTGGCCTATATTGACGATATAGGGATCTTCAGTAATACCTGGGAAGATCACCTGAAACACCTGGAGATAGTGCTGCAGAGGTTAAGTGCAGCAGGGCTAACCGTAAAGGCAAGCAAGTGTCAGCTGGGTAGCCCAGAAATAAAATACTTGGGTCACATAGTAGGGGGAGGAGTGATCAAACCCCTGGAGGCCAAAATAGAAGCAGTTCGTGATTGGCCCAGACCCAACACCAAGAAAAAAGTCAAATCATTTCTTGGGTTGGTGGGCTACTACAGAAAGTTCATCCCGAGGTTTAGCGAGATAGCGACTCCGCTGACCGATCTGACGCGGAAGAAGGCTGATGACCGCATCCCGTGGACCAGCGACTGTGAGGAGGCGTTCCGGAGGTTGAAGGAGGCGCTCATCAATTATCCAGTGCTGCATGCTCCAGACTTCGACCGGGAGTTCATCATCTACACCGATGCGTCTAACAGCGGGGTAGGAGCAGTTCTTTGCCAGGAGGATGAAAATGGTGACCAGCATCCAGTGTCCTACCTGAGTAGGAAACTCCAGAAAGGTGAGAGACATTTGGCAACCGTGGAGAAGGAGTGCCTGGCCATAGTATACGCGATTCAGAAGGCCAAGCCTTACATCTGGGGAAGACATTTTGTTCTGTGCACTGACCACTCACCACTGCAGTGGTTAAAGACAATGAAAACCCACAATAGTAAACTTATGAGGTGGGCTTTAAACCTGCAAGATTATGACTTTGAAGTGAAGGTGGTCAGAGGGTCAATGAACTGTGTTGCTGACGCCTTGTCAAGAAGACCGGAAGAGTGAAGACGGCGAAGAAATATGGACTATGTATATTTTGGGTGACCAAAAGTTAATTGTACCTGTTTATTAAACATGCTTGGTTTGTATTAATAAAGGTAACTTAATGTATTGTAATATGAATGTTAAATGCCTAATTGATATGTTTAACCTAGAGTGTAAGTATGGGTTATGGTATTGTATGTTAATGTATAACTGTTATATGTTTTGATCCTGGTTGTTTTTTTGGAGAAAAGCACTTTAGCTTTTCCCCTGCAAAACAACTTATAAAGAGGGGAGGTGTTACATACAGCACTGATGTTACCTGTCTGTCATGGGTTTGGAGGGAAAGTTCCACCCTATGGGGAGTGGAAGGCGGGACATCAGGGGGAGGTGCTGTACTGTATATATATTTGGAGCTTGTGTGGAGAAGTTTAGAAGCAGAGGAGTTGGAGTCTGTGTGTCAGACTGGGTACAACTGTGTGTCAGTCAGTACCTACCTGATAGGTTCAGGTTTCTTTATAGGTAGCCAGAACTGATAGGTTCAGGGTCTGTGCTTTACTTTAAAGAGTTCTGTGTGAACCAAACCGTTGTATGTATGATTGAGACTAAGCCACGTTACAGTATCTTATTTACTTGATCTTTTTATTTACCCTGTTTGTTATTTAAATAAACCTTGTTCTTTTGTTTGTTAAAAATCCATTCCTGGTCTGTGTGACTTCTTATAGGGAATGGTTGGTGGCAGCTTAATTAAAGTGTGGTATACTCCAGTAGGTCTGGGGTTGTCACATTGATAATACATGTGCTTTGACCCTATTCCCTGCATTAAACCTGCCTTTCTCCTAAAGGACCATCAAGAGCCCAAATGTTGCAGATGAGGTCAGTTTAGCTTATTGGGTAAGACATAGTACAGAATATGGCAATGCAGCACCTTTAAGACTAACAAATTTATTTGCTAGGAAGTTTTCATAGCAACCTGTACTTCTTTAGACACACGGAGCACCTTCTCTTCCTCCCCTCTCCTATCTAAGGAGGACTGGTAATCTTAAATTTGTATTTTGGTTCTAAATAAATCTCCAGCTCATACCCTTTATGGTCTGAGTGAAGTACAGTGGTGCCCCGCATGACGACGATAATTCGTTCTGGGAAAATCGCTGTTAAGCGAAATCATCGTGATGCGAAAAGGCTTTCCCCATTGGAATGCATTGAAACCCGTTTAATGCATTCCAATAGGGAAAATACCTTGTCATCCAGTGAAGATCACCCATAGGGAAGCCATTTTGTGAGTGCCAATCAGCTACGGCTGCCCTGTGAAGCATGGATCCGGAAAACACAGGGCAGCCATTTTAGGAAGCCGACGATTGTCGGAAAAAATCGTCGTCTTGCGAGTAAACGGTCCGTGAAGCACGGACCAAATCATCGTCAAGTGGAATTCCCCCATAGGAATGACTGTTTTGTGAATTGCTATAGCAATCACAAAAAGTCATCGTCATGCGGTTTTGTCATACAGTGGGGTCGTCGTCTAGCGAGGTACCACTGTACTCTAACCACTCTGCAATGTATATCCTGTTCCTTTCTTTCATGGGGAAGGTCTTTTACTGAGGAAGAGAGAGTCCCCACATCACTACTGTTCTGGGGTGAGGTGCCCACACTCAGTTCACATTATGAACTAGCAGTAGTTTCTGTGTGTCTTTTTTTTTTTGCCTCGGTTTCAAACTCTTGGTACAAAAGATCTGACTCCAGTCTTTGACTGGGTCTCTTAATAGTTGAGTCAATTCATGAGACACTTGTTGAATTGTGTTTCATCTGAACCAAAGATTTATTAATAAACCTTGTTAATAGTTTAGTGTGCACCAAACTGCAGGTTAAAATATATAGATTGTAATGGGTCTTGCATCTGCTTGGAATTGCTCAAACTGTTCGACTGAGCAAGATGGATATATTGGCTGAAATCCTATTGCATAGCTACGCTTACATAACTTGATGTTACGCAGACAGTAGCTCTGATCAGGTTAAGACAGAAGTGCTAATTCCTGAAACGTTTCCACATGCACATTGCACAATTGGTTGTGACAGGAGCCGTGTAATTGATTCCGCAATTGAACTGTGCTCTGGTCATTGCCAGGGTGTAACACCCAGCACATTTACAATAGACATAACTTCATGCTATGCAAAAGATGATGGGAATTCTGGCCTATTTATCCCATGGAATGAGCTGGGGAATTAAGAGTTAAAACAATAATGGTAACCTAATTGAAAACTTATTGTGTTTTAATTGTGTGAATTTTAATGCTGTGAGCCACTTTGGGTCTCTGTTGGGAGAAATGTGGCATATAAATAAAACTGCTGCTGCTGCTGCTACTGCTACTGCTACTACTACTAACAACAACAACAACAACAACAACAACAACCTATGTCCTGTCAGAGGTCATTGGACTTCAGTCCCTATCAACCACAGTCAACGATGGTGAAAAACTGATTCCATCACTAATCAATCAAAAATTACTTCAGTATGTCATTATATTTATTTTTCTTAAGAGTTGGTTTTCCAGGCTCTGCTGTTGGCCATTCATGAAGCATCTGTAGCGATGTGGTTTCAAAAGCCCATTTTACCAACGCTTCTCCCAGTAACTGATGTCCAACAATGGATCTTCCTATGCTTTATTGTTTTTTTCTGTCGTTTTTATTGTTACATATTGTACACCATTGAGATGTTATTTTTAATCACCGCTTTAGCAATATACATGCATACAATATTTTGACTTGCATGGATCTTGTCCAAATGTGTTTCTTTTTTCTTCCCTGTAGGCTGTATCAGCTGGTCAAGATACTTTATTCGTTTGGGATTTTTGTGACATATTCCATTCAGTTCTACGTTCCAGCTGAGATCATCATTCCGTGTATTGTCTCTAGAGTGCAGCAGAAGCTGAAACTGGTCTGTGAGTTGGTGGTGAGGGCACTCTTGGTCTGTTCAACCTGTGAGTACATGTACTAAACTTTCTGCATTTCACCTGGCAAACAATATCTTAGCATGTGGGAAGAATGGAGGGAAAAGAAGGTGTATTTTTTTGAGGAGGGGGTCTCTAACCCTCATTGTCTATTAAGAACAATGGATGCCTAGAATACACTAGTTGTGTGAATATGAGTTCATGTGCATGAAATCACATGGTTTGCCCATAGTTTTTGCACCCTGCAACATTGTGTAGGATCTAATGGTTGTTCTGGGTTTTTCGGGCTCTTTGGCCGTGTTCTGAAGGTTGTTCTTCCTATCGTTTCGCCAGTCTCTGTGGCCGGCATCTTCAGAGGACAGCAACCTGTGCTCTTCTGTTGTGTAGGATCATTGGTCATTTCCTACATGCTCTGCTGCCTTCTGTGAGCTGGCTCTGAGCTTCAGCTGGTTCTTTAAAAATAATGGCTGAAACCCAGTCATAGTGGACTATATAAGGCTCGTAGCATCATGAGCTCCTGTGGGTTTTCATAAATTAGAAATTTCCCATTCCCCCTGCCCACAAAGGACCTTGGTATCCTTTTTGCATGGTGAAGCCATCGGGGGCTGAGGAACCCAGGGGTGGCTTTCATTTCTGAAAATGGCAGCTAGTTTTCTTGCCAGCAGTGATGTATGGAAATTAATGATTTTCCCTGTCTGCAGCCTCCATTTCCCACAATGAAAGGGATCCCATGGGAGCCTTAAGGATGGGAAGCATTTAAAAAAATGATTTTGAATTTAATTTACAAACAGCTGTTGCAACTCTTGAAGTGATGGACTTTACACGGCATTAAGTTCCACTGCTGGATTTCCACCAGTGTTAACATTAACTTTATAAAAACATACAAAACCAGAAACAGTATAAAACCTGGGCAAACAAACAAGGAATTGAGGCAGAGTGATTTCTTAGCAGTTTTTATGAACCCCAATGTCTATCGCAGCTTGTTTCTTACCATCAGTTTGTAGATGTCGCACTGACTGAGAACTATTTGCTTAGTTCCATACATGGTTGCAGCTCCTGTATTAAGATTTCTTGGCCAAAAGGCTTACTTGATTTCTCCCTTTTTAAATCTGAAGAAATTACAAGGTCATGACATATTGTACAGGGCAATATGTTTTGATGCAAGGAGGATAATTACCCCCACCCCCCATTAGAGGCCTGGGGCATTTGTACCAGACATTTCTCCACCAGAATGTAGTGAGTTACAGCAGTCAGTACTGAACGCAGTTGTGAAGCAGATTGATAACAAATTACTCTGTGCTGGATGGCTCCCAAAAGAGCTATCTTCTTCTAATGGATCTCTTAAACAACATGTTTATAAAGCCATTCTTACTGCAAGGATGCCAGGCTGTTAAAACATGATTTGTTCCTCTGGCTGGAAACCTGTTGACTGTCAGCACAACGTAATGCTTTATAGGCCCTATATCCGTGCTCAGCTCAAACTTTAGTTGTTAAATTTGTTTCAAGCTGTAATGCAGAGAAAAGTGGGGGGAAATAAAGCTTTTAACTTGAGCTGTCACAAATCTTTCAACATATTAGACACTAAAGATTCCTAGATTTTTTTTTAATGACAAAGAAAAAGGTATGAGACCTTGTACAAATCTATTCATACCTTTGGAAGCTGTGTCATTTCCCAGGAGATATAACGTATTTATCCCTCCTGATTGAACCAGCCAAATAGACAGGGATTATTCTTAGGATATTGGTGGTGACTTTGTTCACTCCTGGTTTAGAGGACGGGGACTTTTTTTATTTCAACTCTTGAGTACAAGATGAGACTGAGAAAGTCAAGAGACAGTGAACTTGGCTGTGTTTTGCAAAAGACTGGGATATGTGTTTATCTTATGCTTAGAAGAAGCCCTCACTTCCTTTGGAGTGACGTATATATTTGACGCAGTTTGTCTCAGTTGGGGGTGATTGGGAACAGAAGAAAGAAATCACAACAGTAGTTAATGGTTTTAAATGGTTTTTTAACTACCCAGCAAATTAAATTTAGTTTCCTGTGTGCTTTGGAAATCTAGGCTAAACCTGTAAAAGGTTGTGTCTTAAGTTACGTTGAATTCAATACACTGGATAGGAAGCATGTTTTAAATTGCTGATCAATTAGGTACAGTAAATATTGGTATTGAACAGGCTTGAGTCATGTTCTAATATCAAGAAGAGTATAACTTCACCTTAGGATATAACTGAAGAAGTGAAGATTTTTTTCCTCCTCAAGACTGATGAAAAACAGCAAAATATACAGCTTCTGGGCGGTATGTTTGGCTTCTGTGGAGACATATGATGAAAACCACCATCCTTGCAGGCCTCCGGCACTGGACACAGCCATTTTTGTGTCCATAAATTGAGGAAGAGTTCATGAGGAGGTGGTTCTGGAGTGACTGTGAGGGAAGCAAAATTCTCCTGTGCATTTGCCTTCTCTCTCTCTCTCTCACCCCCCCCCCGACTTTCCATAGTAGTTCTTGGCCCTTGAAGAAGTTTCAATGAGCTTTTGCAAAAAGAAGGGGGAAAGAAGGAGGAGAGGGGTAAAAGCTTGCCAGAGACCAGTTCTTCATCTGATGAAGCATAATAGCAAGAATGGGGATCATATGTCCTTCCCCGGCCATTTTTGCCATACTTGCTGCCCCTGAATAGCCCCTGTCAAACAAAACTTTATGAAAGCTATGGTGATGCAGAAAATGTCTGAAAGGGAATAAAAGCAAAGTCTGCTGCCTGTACACTCCCCCACAGCACTTAAAGCCCTCTCTGGGTGATTTGCAATTTAATTATGAAGGCTACACATTGCTTCCTCCCCCCCACCCCATTAAGGACCTGGGTGCTCAGTTTCTAAGCCGTGGAAGGCTGGAAAGCTGAGTCAACATTGAACCAGCTACCTAAGCCTTTAGGATCCAACTCCAGTCATTAGCAGAGTCTTGATTTCAGTACTGCAGTTTAACTGCTGCATTACTAAGAATAAGGTGCTCTCCTTGTCATGTTCCCGGGGGTTACAACAGCAGAGTCCGATAAGCCAGTCCTATGTTGGGAATTCATGGAATGCAGAGCCGATATCCAAATACCAAAGCCAACTCACACAACGTAGTCCAGGGTCAGAGTACAAAGCCAAGAGTCCAGAGAACAAGGTTCAAGGTTGTCAGGAGCGTGGATGCAAGCCAGAGGTTTGACTTGTTGCTTACACGGATTTTCAGCCATCTGAGAGCTGCTTATATAGTAAAAACAGCCCTTGAACTGCTGGAAGCCTTTTCATCCTGTCAGAACTCAGGGCTAGTTGATCGGATGTTTCTGCGGGCAGCCTTCAAGTGATCCTCTGACATTTTGGTCATACGTCTTCCCCAAAGCCTGGCCGTCAGCCTGTCTATTGGGGGAGGAGAATCTGGAGGCGATTCAGGTGTTTGTATTTCTGATTGCTCAGCATTCTCCAGTTAACCCTTCAGGTTCTGGATCTTCGGCTACACTCATGACACTCCTACACCCCCCAGTACAGAAGAAAACAGCTGTAGTTGTTGCCCATAACTGTCAGTGACTATTGGTGGTACAGGCGTTGGTAGGTGCTGGGTAGTTTGTGTGACTTTGCTGATCTCATCCACTTGCTGCCGATCTTGATATATAGCAAAATGGAAATATCAATAGACATAATGGTAGTGGTTACCTTGGCTTTTTGATTTCATTCATCAACCAATCCACAAAATGACAATGCCATTTGTTTTGGGTTCTGTGGTATTTTTGTGATTACTCTGATGTGTGGTTTAATTCAGTGAGTGATAAGTTTGCAAATGGAATGCATTCAAAACTATTTCCCTATGATTACTGGATTCCTGCTGCATCTGTGAAAGATGTGTTGCAGAATTTTGAATTTTTGGTTAAAATCCTCTAGCTGTGCAGGAGAAGTGCAGAAATTTACAGAGCAGAATAACTTCAAGTCCCTCAGATTAGTCCACCCCTTTTTATCGTTAACTGGCACTTAGTCTCAGCATCTCACTCTGAAACCTTTGTAAGAGAAAGAATAAAAGGTTTCATTACTTACAGTTAAACAGATCAAACAGCAAACTGATAAAAATGACTGCTTTTGGCAACAGACTTCAACAGACACACTGCCTGCTTCCAACAGAGATAGGAAAGGGGAAAAGACGCTTAGAAGACAGGCATGGCTCTCTTTTCTTTGAATTCAGAGGTAGGAGGAAACAATTGGTTAGTGCTGGATAGATTGACAGTTAAAGCCCCTCCCATACAGACCTACTAAAGGCAGCTTGCAAGGTTGCAGAAACACCAAGATACTGGGTCATATTTTCCCTGTTATGAAGGAATAAAACTGTTGCCCCAGTTTCCCTGTCTCTCCTCTCCCCAATCCCCCAACCAATTAGCATTCTGTTGCTCCGTCTTCAATGAGTTGTCTGGGACCCCACTCCACTCAACCATATATCTTTATAGGCATCCCCAAGTTGTAGATCTGCATACAATTCTGCCAATCTTGGGTTTTCCTTTCAATCTGCTGATTGTTTATGTTTGTAGCTGGTACTACTTTGGCTAGACAAAGATTCTTATTAATATATAGAATACGTGTTGCTATAAGGTTAACAACATCTAGAGCAGGGGAGAGCAACTGTGGCCTTCCAGTTGATGCTCAACTGTAAATCATCCCTCTCCACTGGTTATACTGGTTAGGACTGATGGGTATTATAGACCAAAATCATCTGGAAGGCTACAGTTCTTCACCCCTGGTCTAAAAGAGTAGTTACAGTTGTATTTTCAGGTCACCTAAGTAGTTGGATATTGTTTTATTTTTTTAAAAAAGTAACCCTTTCCTATTCCTTAAAAAATGGTGTAGTTACTTCTAGTTACCTTTTTAAAAATCTGAAAGATACATGACAATGGTCTATAGGTCTAGTTCCCAACCTTGGTTCCCTAGATGTTCTTGGACTGCAACTTAATTGGAAAAAAGGTAGTTATATTGCAAAAAGAATGAAGTTATCCTTCCTTAAATAACAATGTCATGGTTTTATGCCTTTATTATTGGGAAAGGACTTGATTTGAAGTAATTCATTTCTTATGTAACTAGTTACTTCCAAGCCTCTGAAAACTCTTCTCTTCTTTGGCCTGGATTGCACATGTATCTGAACAATGAAGTGTATGATGCCTTAAAAGAGAAAGATAGATCCCAATGAGGAATATGTTTCCTTCCTCATTGGCTGGTTTGTTTGTTTGTTTTTTGCTAGCCCTTTAAAATTATTGAATTACAAGTAACAGTTACCTGTGACTTACAGTAATGACAGTGTAATGAAGTTACATTGCTAAGCAACAGAATGAACAGGAGCAAAGTTTATTACCTTTTCTAGTTGCTTTCAAAGGCATTTTAGGGGTTTTGTTTTATGACATTGTATGTCAGTTCTTTTGACCAAACTCCGGGAGGCAGCGGAAGACAGGAGGGCCTGGCGTGCTCTGGTCCACGGGGTCACGAAGAATCCGACACAACTTAACGACTAAACAACAACAACAACAACAATGTCAGTTCTAAGAGTTTTAAAACATAACGGAAATAAATGAATAGTGTTAGGTGCTTTTTCAGCATTTTTAATGAGTAGCAAGTTACTTTCCAAATATTATGATATCAGGAAGGAATTACCTTGAAAAAGTAACTTTCTCCTCTGCCTTGTGTAAATGGATGAGAAAGAGACATTGTTAAGGATGGCATATCTCTGTTCTGCTGGATTTGTAGCAATCCCATCTCTCTGCCCCACTTCCTTGTGCTGCTAGCCTGACAAGGCAAGTGTTAAACAAGGCTAGGACAGGATCTAGGCTCCCACAGTAAGCTGTCATAAGCTCTTTGGAAAGGAGTTCCTGCAGGAATATCCACCCCTCTACCTTTCACTCAAAGCCGCTTTGGTTTCTGTGCAGCATAACTCAATTATGTCATGTGCCTATTGTGTCAAGATGATTTTGTAGGTAGCGGTTGAGTAGCCCAGACACGAGAAGGAAAGAGATGTACTTACTATCTGTGCTTGCAAGTGAACCAGAAGTTATCGAGGGCTTCTCCAAATCACTAGTGATGTAACTGAAGTTCAGGTGTGACGTATAAGCCTTTCCTCGCATTGTTCTTTCTGCCAAAGGAAGGAGGGAGATCAAGAGCAGATTGTAGATAATTTGTTTATTTCTACCTGAAGTCTCCATCCTTGCATACATTGGAGAGGAATTCAATGCATTTGTTTCACTCAGCTTCTGAGAACCGCTGTAGAGCCACAGACCTCTAGGCAGTGCACAAGGCAAAACAAGTGCAATGTCGAAAATCACAGTGGTATCCCATGCAATTTGACTGCCTCCAAATGTGGAATGTTACAGGCAGGAGAGTAAAACACTGCAGTATTTAAAAGACTGACTATGAAGTGGTAAAATGTATCGCAGAAATAAAAGGTTCTGGGTTTATAAGTCAGGAAAAATGCTATACACTGGATAGCCAAGTGGCTTAGGTCTTTGACCGCAGAGGTTGAGAATTTGATTCCTCTCTAGGCCTTCTTGACGGGCTGGACTCAATGATCCTTGGGGTCCCTCCTAGCTCTGCAGTTGATGATGATGATGAAACTAGGACCCAGATGGGCACCCTTGGGGAGGGCATTCCACAGGTGAGGCCCTCACTGCTGAAAAGGGATCTATGGGAAGAGGTGATTCTTCACATATGAAAGTCTTGAGCATAAATTATGATTGGTCCCCTTTACAACCAAAGTATACATTTTCCGTTTTTCTGGAAAACAATATTCTCTCATTCAGTCCCTGCATGATTGCCACTTGGTTCACAGCCAGGTTGAAGTCTTAATCCAGTGGTAGAAATACATGCTTCATCTAGAGAGAAGGTCCCAGGTTCAATCCCCTGGTGTTGTTGTTTTGGGTGGGTGGGGGTTCATCCAGCACTCATATAGTGAGTGCTGGATGAGAGTCTTAGGACTGCTGCTGGGGGATTTTGGGACTTGTAGTAAAGATGGTTTCCAAGGTTGTGGACACAGAGTGCTCCTAGGCAACCATTGCATCACGGCAGGTTTTGTTGTGGCCCTACAGTGTTCCTCAGCTCCTTACACGGCATGTGTGTGTGAGACAGAGAATGACTGCATATGAATGTCTGTCCGGTCAAATCTGTACCACCTTGTGTCAATGAGCTGTTTAACTTTTGTGTATTTGGTTAAAGATATTCCCCGTTAAGCTCCATCACTTCTATTTTGTTCAATTAAAGATTGTAATACCTAGGCTGCAGGTAGTTTGCCTGAGTAAAACACTAGAGGGTGGCACAATATGTGTTACTCCCTCTTCCTCTCACACCAACCATCTGTTGAAACTTAAATGGATGGATGGTGCCCCTGCAGTCTGCCTCGTTTGGGCTGCTCCAGAGCTCCGTACATTTTCTATTTCGATGTAGCTCCGTGTGCTTTGATTTCCGTATTCAGACACTGAAGCCTTTATCTCAGTAGCAGTTTGGCTGACTTCTGGCAGAGTGCTGGAGCAAGATCTGGCTGGAAAAGATACTGAATGGGGAGAGGAAAAATTAAAAAATAAAATAAAAACTTTAGCCTTTGCTGGAAAGTGGCTTCACATAACAGAGACATGGGGGGGGGGGGGTCATGACTGATTTACAGATGGCACAGCTTCCAGTTTCAAAGCATGCAGGATGTTGATTGAAGGGTAATTCTTAATCTAAATTTAAATAAAATAATAAATCAGTCCAGCAGAAACACCACAAACAATGCTGTGTGGTCCATAGACAATACAAAAGTAAGGACAGGTGATACCTTTATTAGAAAAAGAATGAAATGAACTGGCACATCCACTGGGATATTAGTTAAAAAGGGGGAAAACAATAGTCCCAGGATGCAGAAAATATAATGGTCTTTTATATTTTATACTGGAATAAAGAGTGTAATATTTTCTTCATTCTGGGATTACTGTTTCCCAATTTTTTGCCCTAATACTTTTATAAACGGCTAATATAAATACTGTAAGTAAATAAAATCATCACACCACTGGAGATAAAAACTTCGTAATGTAGAAACAGCTCATTTTTCTCTCTCTAAATAGCGTCAGGGCTTACTGTGATGCAGCATTAACCGTGCTAGGTGTTTCGTCTGAAAATGCTGTGCAAACGGCATCTCTTGACTTGCATGAAGGGTTTCATCTCCAGCAGCAAATTGATACAGTTTAGAGAGATAGTCAAGGCTGAAGGCGGAAGGACCTTTGAGTCTGAAGCTGAAATGTATTAGGAAATACATCCCTCAATTCTTCCCTTTCATAAAACTGTCTGTGTCCATCTTGATACGTTTGCAGGGGTCCCCAACCTTTTTCACCCCGTGGACCGGCTGGGGAAGGCGAGGCACCCCCTGCGCTCGTGTGCATGTGCAAACGACAGTGCGGCACTGGTGCGGGCGCATGGGTGCTCATGCACAAATGGCAGCGCAGCACTTGTGTGGGCGCACACTTGTGCACCAACGGCGCCGCGGTGCTCGCACGCATGCACAAATCAGCTGTGTGGGGGTGAGTGCTTGCGGGGGGAGGTCTGTCTCCGTGGCCCAGTCCGGCTCAGGCCACAGACCGGCACCGGGCCGTGGACCAGGGGTTGGGGACTTCAGAGTTAAAGAACAGTGGGAACCCTGTGCTTTCCACAGACATAAGGCCAAGTTACTCCTGTCTGTGGAAGAGGCTAAACAAACCAGGGGCGCTGTAGGCTGTGATTCTGAACATGGCATGAAGCGGAGCTTCCCTATTTTAATTCGAACAAGCCACAAAAAAAGAGTTCTGCATTTGTCTGGTGCAGCCTTATTCTGGATTGTTGAGCAGAAAACAGACTAGAGCTCCAGTTGTTGCTGGGATGAGATGCAAGAGTAAACAAATTGGGAATCCAAGGGCCTTGGTTGGCTTAACTGCATCTTTTGCATCTTTTGGGGAGTGATCATGCAGTGTGCAGCAGCTTGCTGATCATCACTGATCAACCAGGGTAATTCCCTGACTTACCATCTGAATGTGGCCAGAGATGTTCATTTCTGCTTGCAGTGCCATCATTTCAAGGCCAAATGAGATTCGAAGATGGTCATGGACATTACTATGGTTTGGCGGTTTGGGGATTGGATGTGTTTGTTGCGTGCATGCTACTAATAGCAAATTCTGTACAGGTTAATTGAATGGGAAGACTCTTGGCTTCAGAATCTGTCAAATATGATTAATGGAAGTAACAAAAGAGCAAGACTTTCTGTTTCTCGATTAATGAAACATACAGTTTTACAGGGTGGTTACGAGCTCGCAACAACAGTTATTTTTCTTATGGACAAGCCTTTCCCAAACTTGCGTTATATATTTTAGATTCAAAACCCTGGATAACTCTTATGTGAAAGATTATCTTCCCCTTCCCAAGATGACTCAGTTGAGTGAGACATGATAGACCAAGGGTGTTCTTATTTGCTCCCTTGGAATGATCCTGCTGTCCACTGTACTTGCATTTGGGGGTCAGACGTGGTGGCGCTGCAGGTTAAACTGCAGAAGCCTCTGTGCTGTAAGGTCTGTAGATCTTCAGCTGTAAGATTGAATCCATGTGACGGAGTGAGCGCCCATCACTTGTCCCAGCTCCCGCCAACCTAGCGGTTCGAAAGCATGCAAATGAGAGTAGATAAATAAGAGACCACCTCGGTGGGGAGGTAACAGCGTTCCGTGTCTAAGTCGCACTGGCCATGTGACCATGGAAGATTGTCTGCGGACAAACGCTGGCTCTATGGTTTGGAAACGGGGATGAGCACCGCCCCCTAGAGTCGGACACAACTGGACAAAAATTGTCAAGGGGAACCTTTACCTTTACCTTTACCTTCGTTTTTTCGGAGCATATTTTGGGTCCCACTGGCAGCTTTCTAGTGTACTCTAGCACAGTGGTTCTTAACCTTTTTGAAAGAAACACCCCTTTGAGCCATTGAGGAAGTTATCATCGCCCCCCTCCCTTAGGTGATGATATCTTACCTACCTACCTACCTACCTACCTACCTACCTACCTACCTACCTACCTACCTACCTACCTACCTACCTACCTACCTACCTACCTACCTACCTACCTACCTACCTACCTACCTACCTACCTACCTTACCTACCTACCTACCTACCTACCTACCTACCTACCTACCTACCTACCTACCTACCTTGTCTCCCTTCCCACCCGGGTCCGAGGCAGTGCTTCAGGGGTGAGGATGAGGACCTAAGAGACCCTTTCCTTCCACCCGATCCACACTCAGTGCTCCCCTAAAGGAGAAAGGCAAGACGTGGCAGGTAGAAAAAGCTGGATCATCTGGCGGCAGCAGCAGCACCAGATCTACTGCCAACACTGCGGCTGCAGTTGCCTTCACAGGTTTGGCTTGCTCCAGCGCCCCCCTACCGCCCCCTTTTGTTCTTTTGCCCCCACACTGCCCCTTTTCGTTCTA
Organism: Pogona vitticeps; assembly: GCF_051106095.1. NCBI lineage: Eukaryota > Metazoa > Chordata > Lepidosauria > Squamata > Agamidae > Pogona > Pogona vitticeps. The sequence continues at coordinate 252,365,071 of NC_135785.1, forward strand.
CCGCCCCCCTGAAAAATGAAATCACCCCTTGGGGGGCATTATTGCCCACGTTAAGAACCACTGCTCTAGCACATCAGGCGTCCCTCCCTTGGAGCCTTTTTTAAAAATGCATTAAGAACAAGGTCTAACCTCTGAGTTTTGTTCCAAAGTAATAATATTCATATAAAAATGGCATCTACTGTACATCATGCATTTTCTGCAGTGAATGTGCATACCGAGTGGGATGCGTAAGTTGAAAAAAAATTCATTTTTAATTGACAGGTCTCAGAAGCCCCGAGCCAGCATGAGAAATCCAGGAAGATGTAGTCCAGGAAAGCAAGTTATCTAAGCTCCAGTTTGGAGTGCCCCCATTTGAGCTGCTGTTAGAAGGGCAATTGATTTCTGAAAAAAGCTGGTGCTTTGCAAACTGGTTCATAGAACATCCTATCTGAATTGAGAGCGTTGTGTGCTATACCCATGTAGAAGTCTACTCTGCATATCCATAGGCGTGCTCTATGACAAGGATGTACACAGTGTAGCCATACAAATGTTGTTGGACTACAGTTCCTATCAGCCCCAACAAGCATAGCCTATAAGGAGGGATGGTGGGAGTTTCAGTCTAGCAACATCTCTGGAGAGCTGAGTGGTTTAGGTCTCTGGTGCGGAGGCCAAAGGTTGAGAGTTCGATTCCCCACTGTGGGAATCTTGACAGAGGTTGGACCCAATGATCCATAGGGTTCTTTCCAGCTCTGCAGTTCTATGATGGTGGTGATGATGAACATGTCAAGGACCACACTTTCCTACTGTCCCTGTATGCCTTAGGTGTATGAAAAGCTGAGAAATGCTGTTATAGGGCTGATGATCCCTCATACAGATTAATCTGTGACCCATGGAGCTGTCATGTAAATGTCTGAAGATTTCAGAATAGTGGCTTTGGTATTCTGAATGGACTGAATTACCTCTGATACGCTGGTGGCATCTTTCTGAGCTTCCCAAGTGTACGAGGAAAAAAAGCTGGGACTGTCAGCCAAAAGTAAAGCCTCAGCTAATTAGCTCTTTGCTTTAACAGATTAATCAATTAGTTAAATTTGCACATGTAGATTACTGATCTCCTTTGATGACACTGAAAGGGTGAGAATTTGCAATTTAATCCCAAAAGATGATGCTCATTGCCATCTCCAGTGTTCTCTTTCATGCCCAATTACATGAATGCTATAGAAGCAAAAAACCCAAATAAATAAATTAAGCAGAAGTCGACTGGTTAATAAGACAAATTGTCACTAGATTTTAATTGACCAAACCCCTGTCTTCCGCTGCATTCCCCCAAGGTTTTATTCCTTTCATAAAAGGGATGACTAACCTTTACTCTTTTAGGGGATAAAGGGTTTGTGGGCGGGCTACTCACTTCCCTCTTTTCCTTCCTTCCTGTCAAATACACTGTGTGGTGGGACGACAAATGACTCCTGTAAGACGTCTGAACCAGAACTTGGAAAATTACTCTTTGGAAGTATAATTATTTATTACATTACTGGAGAAGCAACATCATTCTTATACTGTTGAAAAACTACCAAGAAATGATTTTATTTCTTTTTCTGGAGCCCTGAAGGATACAGTTAATCACTAAAAACATATTTTACTAACAAGAAAAAGAAATTTAAAAAAATGACTAAGAAACAGAAGTAGTTCAGCAAAATGGTTTCGTTTTATGTTGAGTATACTTTTTAAGTTTTAGAAGTACTGTACGTACAACACACTTTTACCACAGCAACTAAACAGGGTGGAAGCTGTTAGATCCATGTTCAAAAGTAACTGATTAACTTCCTTACTGTGCATCTTTTCTGTTCTTTTTCATTCCTCTTTTGAGTTGTTAAGAAAAATGAGAAGAGGATTGATCAGTCCTTAAGACAGATAAGATAATAGTGTAAAATGTGAAAAAAAATCCTGTCAGGAAGTCTCTAAAATGCCTTAGTAATGGCATTTAGAGGGATTCCCAGTGTTGTATAGTGGAGGGAGTGATGGACTAGGACTCTGGAGAAGAGAATTTGAATTCCCACTTGGCCATGGAAATTCACTGGGGAACTGGTAAAACCACTCCTTAAATATCTCACTTATCTTGAAAGCCCTAGTAAGATTCCTGTAAGTAGGTTTTGACTAGGCATCACAGAACACACACATACGCTTTAGAAGCAACTTTTGGAAATAACTTTGTTAGTTATACTATTAAAATCCTATGATTCTACCCATTACTCCAATTTTGAAATGTAGCTTTATCACATTGCCCCAAATCTAAATATCTACAGGCAACTCTTGTTGCTCCCAAGCTCTGTCTAAACTAGTAACAGGTAGAGGTTTCTGAATTTAGGCCAAGGGACACAACCCACCTGTGGGTTGTGTGCCTCAGACTAGCCACCCCTGCTGTATATAAATAGGCCATTGAAATCCTATATCCCATATCTATCCAACTTCTCCCTTTCATCCAATCCTTTGCACAGTTTCTAGTTAGCTAAAGACAGCTCCTGTATGTTGTTGTTGTTGTTTTGTTGTTGTTGTTTATTTATTTATTTATTTATTTATTTATTTATTTATTTATTTATTTATTTATTTATTTATTTATTTATTTATTTATTTATTTATTTATTTATTTATTTATTTATTTATTTATTTATTTATTTAATATCCCGCCTATCTGGTTGGGTGAGGACCACTGTAGACGGCTAACAATCATAAAAAACCAACAATAAAAAATAAGAACAATTCTAATTGACAAATCATTACATTGCATTACATATTAGACAGAAAAGAAACAATGAGAGAGGGGAGAAAGGGCATCGGGAGTTATCTGATGGGAAGGCCTGCCGAAACATCCATGTCTTTAGTTGATTCTTAAAGATACCCAGCGAGGGAGCCCCGCAAATCTCAGGAGGTAGATTGTTCCAGAGGCGAGGAGCCACCGCCGAGAAGGCCCAATTTCTTGTCTTTTCCCTCCAGGCCTCCCTCGGCGTTAGGCTCCTCAGCCTCACCTCCTGGCTCGTGCGAGTGATACGGGTAGATCTTGGTGGGAGTAGGTGTTCTGCCAAATATCGAGGTCCTAAACCGTTTAGGGCTTTATACGTAAGCATCAATACTTTGAAGAGAAGGACCATCACTTAGTGATAGAATACGTACTTTGCATGCAAAAGTTGGGCTTGAAGAAGAGATGGCATTTTTGTACTTCTCCAGGTGAAAAAAAATGGGAGGGACTGAGAGAGGAGTCCCAGATAAAAGCTGGTAGGACGGCTGCCACAGATATGTAGCTCCCTCCGAATTTGCAGATTGATTTTGGAAAGCCTGATGTTGACTTTATGTGGAACAGGGAACCTATTTACCTGTGTCTCTTATGTAACATTCTGTCAATGTAGAGCTGTACTGTTTTGTTTAATTTGGATTGTTAGATCAAATCAGTTTATCTGTTTTTTTTAATCTATGGCGATAATGATGATATAGTAATTGTTTCTATTGTTTTTCACTTGTTATCATAATGAGATAGGTTATGAGCTGCTTTGATCACTGTTAATAGAAAACAGGGCACAAATAAATGGCTGAAGGAATGAGCATCCCAAGTTCAGTCCATGGCATCTTCATTTTGGGGGTGATGTGAGATCTCACTTCTTCCTGACAACTTGGAAAACCACTGCTAGTCAGAGTAGAGAAAAGTTGAGATGGACAGAAGGCAACTTCCTGTGTTTCTAGGTGTTCCTGTACTATGTGATCCTATCAGTTTGGTTGGCACCACTGTAATTGCCTTCATTCCATTCTAAAGAACTTTAATTTGTAGTTTGGGGAGTTACTTTAAAGGGACGTGGTGGCGCTACGGGTTAACCGCAGAAGCCTCTGTCCTGCAAGGTCAGAAGACCAGCCATCGTAAGGTCGAATCCACGTGACGGAAGGAGCTCCCGTTGCTTGTCCCAGGTCCTGCCAACCTAGCAGTTCGAAAGCATGTAAAAATGCGAGTAGATAAATAGGTACCACCATGGTGGGAAGGTAACGGTGTTCCGTGTCTAGTTGTGCTGGCAACGTGACCATAGAAACTGTGTACCGACAAACGCTGGCTCTACGGCTTGGAGACAGGGATGAGCACTGCGCCCTAGAGTTGGACACGACTGGACTAAATGTCAAGGGAAACCTTTACCGAGATACTTTAAATCAGGTTTGTTCAACCTGCGGCCCATGAGATCGCAGCTACGGGTAAGCGCACTTGGAACAGGGCTGCAGAAGATGGCTAGGGTTGACCTCCCCATGCGGCCCAAACCAAATGTATGTGCGGCCCGAACCAAATTTTCATCTTCTAATGTGGCCCAGGGAAGGTGAAAGGTTGGACACCCCTGCTTTAAATTTATTTATTTTATTTATTTTATTTTATTTACAATATTTTTCAGCCGCACCATTGCCAGTGGCTTCTTATCTGTTAAAGAGTCCTAGTCTACACCCCAAAATTACGAGATGCTTTGAATGACTAAAAATAATATTCTTATAATAATCTTAGAAATACAGAGCTGGCAGGGACCCCATGGATCATGGAGTCCAGCCCTTTTCAAGGAGGCACAGTAGGGAACTGAACTCTCAACTCTGGCTCTGTAACCAGATCTCTAAACCCCGAGCTATCCAGCAGAATTAAACTGAGTTAATCCTCAAATCCTCTCTTTTCAAAGCGCCTTTCTTTCTTCTGTTACCTCTGTGAACTACAAATCCCAGGATTCCATAGGACAGATCCATTCATTTCCAAAATTCTTCTCCCCCAGAGTTAGAAGAGAAATCCCTTCCCCATTCCACAAAGAGATGATATGGCGCTCTGTTCTTTGTGGAAGGGAACAATTTCAACAGCAGTCTGACTAAAGAATTCGGTACATGGGGGTTTCTTTCTGCTTCTTGATGAGAGAATAAGGTTGCAGTTGTGGAAAATGGGATCTCTTGAAACAAAAGACTCTTCCATGCTGTTTGAACACTGCAGTTTCTTTCCTCCTGAGTTAGTGATTCAGAGAAAAGAAAAACTGAAGTTGGAAACAAAGCAATTACCACAAAATGTCAGCTCCATTTTAAGCTGCTTTCCCCAATAAATTTGCCGCATTTTTCCTCCCACCCATCTCTTTGTAGATATTGAAATATCTGTATGCTAATCATGGAGTGTTTTATTTTACGAGCAGAAGCTCTTCAACTACTGATTTGTATGGCGAAGTAATTTGTAGGCTTTCTCCAGGTTCTATTCAGAAGCATTTAAGTTGGATGAGACAGACTGCATGGTTTTTCCGGAAGCCCCTGAAGCGAATTCCAGGAGAACCTGGGAGGCTAAGTACATCCCAGACACTGAATTTTGTGTAATTTGCTTTGTAAATTATATTATGATCTCATGTATTCCTGTGTGCTTCCTCTTTTCCTGCTGCTTTCACATTTTCCAGGGTAAATCTTTTCCATTGAGTCTTGTCTTCTCAAGATGTGCCATACAGTGGTAGCTTCAATTTCATCATTTTTGCTCCTAGAGAAAATTTAGGCTTGATTTGATCTAGCATACACTTGTTCACCTTTCTGGTGGTCCATCAAACTTTCATCTGACGTCACATGTCAAAAGAATTGATTTTTCTGTTATCTCTCTTCACTGGCCAGCTTTTATATCTGTACTACTAAATTGGAAGCAATTACATAGTCTGTTTGGTTTCTGTATTGGCCGTCTGTTGATTTCCATGTGTACAGATGCCTGTTCAGTTATTTGAAGTATGTATTTGCAATAAACAGATTCTTGGCTTTGCAGGATTCTGAGTCATTCTCTTGGTTCCTTTTAATCCCTGGGCCAAATTTTCCAGCAACATTTGGTTCTGCTTTGTTCCCTACTTTTGCATTCCAGTCACCTATGATTATCAGTGTGTCTTGTTTTGGTACATGATCAATTTCCTCTTAGATGCTTGCATAAAATCTTTCAATTTAATATACTTCAGCATTGGTAGTTGGAGCATAGACTTAAATTATGGTTACGTTGATAGATTTTCCTTGGGGTCTGATTGATATTATTCAGTTAGATTGAATTATAGCCACTAACCACTTGCCTCAGTATTAGAGATACTAGAGTTCCTTTCAGCTTAAATCTAATTGCATCATTAGTGACAGAGCTATTTGTACTTGTCCTCCTCTCTTCCCCAGTAGCCGATTGAGTGCTTCCTGACCTGGGAGTTTCATCTTCCAGCACTATCTCTTATTTTATTTTGGACTGTCTCATCATGTTTTCATGCTAAGGAAAGTTCAACAGGGATTTACCATTGCCACCTACTGCTTAGTCCTAACAAAAATTAGCTTGAGTGTCACCATTGTTGCCTCCTCTGCCTCCTAATTCAAAGCCATAGATTCCCCACCATTGACTCACAACCTGTGCAATAGGATAGAACAGAACAAAACAGGATGGACTTGACTCTAAAGATAATGAAGTGTCACAATATAAAGGCTATAGCACTGTGTAAACTACCTAGGAGAAATGTCCATCTGAGTAAATAAGCTTGCTCATGTGCTGCATGTGAGCCAAACTCCATACCATAAATAAGCATGCTTATTCAGAACATTTAATTGCATTTCAGGTACTTCTGAAATGCATGTTGGCCAAGCCTGTCTTGATTTGAATCACAGTGGCAAACTTAGAGAGTGCATGTGTGTAACATACCAAGCCAGCTCAAATAATTTGGAATCTTGAGTTGGCTGGATTAGAACTGTAACTGTGAGGTTTGGACAACTGTCATCTCATTTTTTTTAATTATTCTAATCTCTTTTTGCTTTGGTAGGCTTTATCCCTGTCATCTCACTTCCCGGTTTCTTATGCTTTTATACCAGATTCTGTCTTAGATTGTTATTCTAGGTTAGCATGAAAGACATGTGATCTGAAGGCATGGCTTGGCTTCCCAGACTGATGCAGATGCAACTGTAGTATTTGTGCATTGTTTACTCTTAATCTTGGTGTGCAAATAAAAGAGCCAAGAAATGCAAATGAAGAGGTGTCCCAATTAAATTTTCAAACATTGCACCTGAAACTCCTAAATAACTTCTCTTCCTCTGGAGAATAAACTATCCTTCAACATCCCCATTTGTAACACTGTTTTTCTTTGACTATAAACTTAGTCGACAGGGTTTTGAATCTGGGGCATATGAAATTATCAGCTGATTTAATAGAGTTTCCATCATCCATCAATTGCTCAGTCCAGAACTGGGCACAATATTCAAGATGAAGCCTAACCAGTGCTAAATAGAGGGGGACTAGTACTTCATGGGTAGAATATATACTACTTTACAATGCACATGCTCAAAACCAATGTTAAATTTGGTTGCGTGTTACATTTTTCATCTTAACAAACCTATTAATTAGGTTAATCTTTAAGCCACTTCCATTCTGTCTTTTATTATATGGATATGCCCCACTGGTCATTCAACCAAAGACTGATTTAGATACATTTAAGTATGCTTTTGGCAAATTTGTAGTTACACATATATCACTGCTCTTGCTTGTAATAATTTAGTAGACTGTCCACTTCCATTAGTCAAAGCAAAGTTTGTCTTCATTTATGCCTTACATGTTTATACTTTAAGAAGTCCAGTGAATGATGGCCATTTATTTGGCAATAGAAAGATAACTACTGAGTAAGTAAAATGTTCCAGTGCCAGCTTTCTACTTAAAACACCTACTCTCTTGTCAGAAAACTCTTGGGAGGTATATAATTGCTTGATGCCTTGAGAATTAGTGCTAATTTCCACAAAGATGACTCACTGAAATGACATCCTTTTAAAAAAATTGCTCTCGGTGCTGTGAACTAAATCTTTGCATTACGAAACCAATTTATTTATTTAAAATATTTTTGCTCCACCTTTCTTCTTGAAAAGCACCCAAGGTGACTTACATCATTAAAAGGCTATATTTAAAAGCAAAAAACAGTATATTGAAAAGAATCAAATAAATGCCGCACTAAACATGGTGAACAAAATCTTTTCGCCTCTCTCTAATTTGGGAGGGTAAAACGGTGGCTCTTCAAATGTTCTTGGATTTCAGCTTCCAATACCCCTAAACCAGCATAGCTGTTGGTTGCTGTTCGACTTCAGCTCCCATTAGCGCTAGGCAATTTGGCCAGTGGTGAGAGTTCAAGAACACCAGGAAGGAGAGTCCAAGAACACCAGGAATCAAATGATGATTTCAGATTCCCCAGTTGTTGATCTGCTGTATGAAATTACTAATCTAATCATCTACCTGAGAGCAACATATTGGCTCCTATTTTGCTTAATTTCTACACTGATGATGAAACATTTCCTCAAATCACCAAAAGTTTTATTTATTTTAACCATCTCATAGTTGCTGCTAAAGTGAAAAGTTTTCAGATGGTAGAATATCTCGTAACAGATGCCTCGGAAGAACTTGGCACATATTATGATAGAAACCAACTTAAACTCAGCTCAACTAAGACTCAGATATGCTCCTTTCAGCTGAGAAATAAGTATGCATTTTGGGAATTTCTGGTTATCTGCAAGGGCATCCAATTCAATCATTGTTTTGTCTCCAACACCTAGGTGTTATGGATTGTATGCTAAACTGCAAGAAACACTGCCCAAACACAAAACGAAGCCTCTGTACAAAGGAACAATAGTCTTTGAAAGCTGCCAAGGGCCAGTTAGGGCAAACAAACTGAAACATTAAGAACTACAGACTTGGCCCGAATGTACTCCACAAGCAAATGCTCAAGCTCAGTGTTGTATAGTTCTGCCCATGCAATATTGGTAGATGTAGCATTAAATGAAACCTGGAGAATTGTTACTGGATAGCTGCTTAAAGCCAACTCTTATTGATAAAATCAATTACCTACCAGGCATTGCGCCCAATGAACTATAGAGAGAGGAGGAGTTGTTGTTTAGTCGTTAACTTGTGTCCGACTCTTCATGACCCCATGGACCAGAGCAGGCCAGGCCCTCCTGTCTTCCACTGCCTCCCGGAGTTGGGTCAAATTCATGTTGGTCGCTTTGATGACACTATCCAACCATCTCGTCCTCTGTCGTCCCCTTCTCCTCTTGCCTTCACACTTTCCCAGCATCCGAGTCTTTTCCAGGGAATCTTCTCTTCTCATGAGATGGCCAAAGTATTGGAGCCTCAGCTTCAGGATCTGTTTTTCCATTGAGCACTCAGGGTTGATTTCCTTTAGAATGGATAGGTTTGTTCTCCTTGCAGTCCAGGGAACTCTCAAGAGTCTCCTCCAGCACCACAATTCAAAGGCATCAATTCTTCGGTGGTCAGCTTTCTTTATGGTCCAGCTCTCACTTCCATACATCACTACTGGAAAAACCATAGCTTTCACTATGCAGACCTTTGTCGGCAAGGTGGTGTCTCTGCTTTTTAAGCAGAAAGAGGAGTAGCTAATAGAAAAAGGCTGAAAGCGTCTACATCAAAATTGCATCCCTCTTCAGCCCCCGCCCTGTTCCTTTCCGTTTAAAATCAATGAAAAGTTTTTTCAGAACACATGGGAGACTTGAAGAAAGAGCAGAGAATTCTAGGATTATAATGTGGAAAGCACTACCCCTCTCTTACAAAAGATGGAATCACAGGAAAATTGGAGAACTGATTTATTTGGAAGTAATTTAATAGTCTGCGGACTAGGAGTTGGCAGAATCAAAGTGAACCAAAGAAAATATTGACAGAGCTCACTGTGAACATGGAGAACAGGCAATATCACACCTGTGTGTTCTATGCACTTCAACATGTGCTATGGAAGATCTGATGTTAGCTGATCCAAATGCTTTTCAAGATTACCTGTTATAGGTTGAAAATATCTGATATAGTTGTTCATTGTACTATGATGCTTCAGACATGAACAAAGAATAAATAAGATGATTTTTTTAAAAACAAAAAATCTAGATGCTTCCAAATTTCATTTGGTAGTTCTCTTTGATTCATCATATTGTGAATGCATAGTCTTTCTTAGTAATGCTAGCAGCTATGGAAAAGTTAGCTAGCTTAATGATATGCTCTCTAACGTTCATGCAACAGAAGCAGGTGTAAGAATAAAGCTTGTGTCCTTGGGAATATCACAGATTGCTGGCAAATAGCTTTGGCGGCTTATCTCAAGACTTAATTTGGATTTGAATTCTGTTTTGTGTATTTATTTTAGCCTTGAAGAAAACAGAACTGGCCTTTAGGGAAGCTGTTTAGAGAAGATAATACACTAGACAAAAGCTTGAATATACTTTTAGGTCCCCATTCTCTTGGCAATCCATGCCTGCTCTGCTTCTTCTCTTTCACAAAATGGTTTTGATGGCCTCTAGTAACATATTGTTATTTTGTGATGATGTTCAAATTTTAGCTTTCCAGTTACCTCAGCATAGTGGTGTTCTTATTTTTATGTCTGAAGAAGTGGATGTCATATGAAAGCTGCCATTAAAATATAGCAGTTAGTCTTGAAGGTGCTGCAACATCTTTTTTTTTTGGTTTGGTTTTTTTGTGTGTTTTTTGGCCTTTGTTTTGTTTTGTATTTCTGGTTGATGTAGTTTCAGCCGCAGACTTTCTTTCTTTCTTTCTTTCTTTCTTTCTTTCTTTCTTTCTTTCTTTCTTTCTTTCTTTCTTTCTTTCTTTCTTTCTTTCTTTCTTTCTTTCTTTCTTGCCTATCTGGTCATTGCGACCACTCTTTGCTTTCTAACCAACTAGTCATGGTCTCTGTATTTTGATGCCATGTAGAAATGTAGAAAAAAAAGTTCATTTCATCTCTGTCTTTTGTCTGAGGAAGTGGCTTTCATCCACAAAAGCTCATATTAAAACATAACAGTCAGTCTTTAAGGTGCCACAAAATGTTTGTCTTTTTTATTTGTTCTTGTATTTTTAAAAATGTTTCTTTTTGCTCTTCCTGTAAGGAAAGAAAGTTTGGTTTTTCTTGTAAGGAAAGAAACCGATAGCAGAAGGTCCAGTTCCGCTGCTTGCCCCCCATGGGAGTTTGCCAAGTTGTCAGAATGAAGCACAAAATGAAATGATTAATTTAAAAAACATGAAAAAGAAAATAGAAAAATAATAAGACCTCTGATGGTTCATGGAGCAATTCTTTTTCATTTGCAGCCATCCGTGGGACAGCCAGAAACAGCAGAATCGAAAATGGGGCAGCTTAACTGTGTTTTACTTAACTGATTGTGTTTACCAGTTCAGCAAGACAGCCTCAGCAATAAGGAAAGAGACCCTGTTAAAATTGAGCTTTTGCTTCCCATGCCCTCACTTGTTATCTCTCATTTTCTTTTCTCAAAGTTGAGAAAGAAGGATTAAATTAATAGACACTAACCAGATCAGAGGGACGTGGTGGTGCTGCGGGTTAAACCGCTGAAGCCTCTGTGCTACAAGGTCAGAAGACCTGTAGTCGTAAGATCAAATCCACGTGACGGAGTGAGCCCCCGTCGCTTGTCCCAGATCCCGCCGACCTAGCAGTTTGAAAGCATGTAAATGTGAGTAGATAAATAGGTAACACCTCAGTTGGAAGGTAAACGGTGTACCATATCCAGTCACACTGGCCACATGACCACAGAGGACTATCTATGGACAAAACGCTAGCTCTGTAAGTTGGAAACGGAGATGAGCACCGCCACCTAGAGTCGGACACGACTGTACAAATTGTCAAGGGGAACTTTTACCTTTTAACCAGATCAGAGTGTGAAATTCTAGTAAGTACAGTGGTGCCCCACTTGACGACAATAATCCGTTCCAGGAAAATCACTGTTAAGCGAAATCATTGTCAAGCAGAAAAAAAACACCATTGGAATGCATTGAAAACTGGTTAATGTATTCCAATGGGGAAATACCTCATCGTCCAGCGAAGATTGCCCATAGAGAACTGCCGATCAGCTGTTTAAAATCGTAGTCTTCTGACTACTTGTAAGGAAAGAAACCAGCCATTTTGCGAAGGGAAGCCATTTTGCGGAGCTGGAAAAAACATCGTTTTGCGAACAAACGATTCGCAAAGCAGGGACCTAATCAATGTCAAGCGAAAATCCCCCATAGGAACCATCGTTTTGCGATTGCAATAGCGATCGCAAAAAAGTCACCGTCAAGCGATTTTGACATCGTGGGGTAAGCATCTAGCGGGGCACCACTGTAAATGGAGGTGGAAAAAAGAGAGGAAATCCGAGTGACATCCAAAACTATTTTTTGACTTTCTTTCTCTTCTCCTTGTTCAATTGCTAAATCTGGGCCCTTTAATTTTTTTTAAAAAACAACTTCCTTCTTTCCTTCTATGCTTCCTTCATTCTTTATTTTTTTAAAAGCAAATGAATGAAGAGCAGAAAGTTTTTAGAGAGTTCACTTTTCAAATTCCAGGAAGCCGTCCATCAGAAACAGAGGAGAAAGTCTCGAGCATATTAAGGTAGAAGGTATGTATATATGTATGTATGTATGTATGTATGTATGTATGTAGGTAGGTAGGTAGGTAGGTAGGTAGGTAGGTAGGTAGGTAGGTAGGTAGGTAGGTAGGTAGGTAGGTAGGTAGGTATGTAGGTCGGTCGGTCGGTCGGTCGGTCGGTCGGTATGTGAAATATATTTGTGTATTTTGAACCTCTTGGTCAAACAGTTTAGCCATAGTCTCAGAAAGTTTTTCTTTACACAAAACGATTGATGGAACTGCCTGCTGTATAATGGTATTGACTTTCATACTTTTCAAGACTGGGCTGAACTGCAACTCACGGCAACCATCGGCTGTTGGTCAAGCTACCTAGAACTACTGAGAACTATAGTCTACAAAAGTCCAAGTGTTGCAGAAAACTGTTTTCCCCCCTCTTCATTGTTTGTCTCCTACATGTCTTCATGGCCATGTTGACTTTAAAGGCAGCAGCTCTAAACAGTTATGTCCTCTTGCATCCTAACCTGTTCCTAAGGTTTTTCAACCAGTAAGTTCTTATCCTGAAAGATTTCTCATTATGTGGCTTGAGTATTGTAGGTTTCTGCCTTTTTTCCTGTTTAAGATAATAATAATCTTATAAATGGAAGGGACTCTATGGATAATCGAGTCCAGCCCCTGTTGAAGAGGCAGACAAACAACCAATCTCTGACTCCACAGCCAGATACTTAAACCGTTGAGCCAGTCTTGGTCTTTATTCATTTTCATCCTCTCAGTCCAATGACTCTCTGTAGAGTCCTTCCTTCCTTCTCTAGAATTCAGCTGTAGTGTACATTTTAAACATATTTGTTGGTTCCCAAGCTCACGTAGTTAGTGAGTAAAAACCATCCATAATGATTCTCTCTTCTCCCTTGCTGCCCACGGCCTCTCTCTGTGTGTATAGGCACAAACATTTCCAGGAAAACATCAATATTATTATACTACTAATAAAATGCTTTTATTAGTTGCATCTAGAAGTTGAGTCATCATTGAAGTCTTGACTTCTCCATAGCACAAACTACACAATAAGTGTTTACTGTAGCTGAAATGATAATGTTGTCTACAGGAGAAGTGAAAGAGAGGGATTAGCCACTTCATCACGCTGCACAACCCTCCAAACTAACATATTGTTAACACAGTTAATAATATACAGTGGTGCCTCACTTGACAATGTTAATTCGTTCCAACGAAATCGCTGTAGAGCGAAAACATCGTCAAACGAAATGAAAAAACCCATTGAAACGCATTGAAAACCGTTCAATGTGTTCCAGTGGGCTGAATACCTGCTCATCCAGCGAAGATCCTCCATACGGCGGCCATTTTCGATGCCTGTAAAACGAGGAATCCGTCCTAGAAAACAGCGGGGGCCATTCTCTTCAGCCGGTGGCCATTTTAAAACCCGCTGATCAGCTATTTGCTGATCGTTGTAAAGCGAAAATCAGTTCCCGAAGCAGGGAATCAATCGTCGCTAAGCGAAATTCCCCCATTTAAACCATCATTTTGCGATCGCAAAAGCGATCACAAAAACGTCAACGTAATGTGGATTTGTTGTAGAGCGGGGTACAACTGTACAAAGTAATACTTCAGGAAAGGTCCTTGAACTGCAAACCTGATCTCTATAGTTTTCACATTTACAGCCTGAGAATATTTCAGAACAGGTGAAGATCAGTCTAATTCAGCATGAGATTGACTTGGAAACAGCATATTGGCTGAATCCTGTTACCTAGCACAATAAGTCGCAACTACAGTAGGCCTATTGAATCAGTGGGGATTTAATTAATCAGCTCCTCTGTAAGTGCCATTGATGTGATGGGCCTACTCTAATTGTGACTTACATATGCCAAACAAAAGGGATTTCAGTTGTCAGTTGATGAAAAAGAAAGTCTAAATCTGTTATCCCACTAAAAATTCAGAGTAGACAATGATATTTAATAGATAAACACAGTTTTTAATAAAGAAAGATAGCCTCATTTGGGAAATGGTTTTGGAGTGCTCCGAGCAGTGCCAGATGGTATGAATTGGATCCTGTGATGGCTTTTTGATAGCATAAGATACTACGCACACAAGAGCTAGCACAGTATCAAAGACCCTTAGGATCCAGACTCAAATTTTGTTGCATAAACGACAGACCTACGAGGTAAGCATGCTATGACATTGTCACCTTGGTGAACTATAAACAGTTTCCTTAGGTTTGCACTGCTTCCCATGTACAGTTCTTTTTTTAAAATACAGGTCGGAAATTTTTCCCACAAATCTATTGCCGTTGGGCTATTTTTTTCTCCCATGACATTTTGAGCCGAGCCATCACACCAGGAAACAGAAATGACATATCCTGGTTGTCAGTAAGTTTGCCTCGTTTGAGGGGGACATTGCAATTCTCAATGCTTTGGGGAGATAGAAAACCTGCCAATCCTAATCCTAGCCCTTCTCTAATCCTTGATGCCTTGGAATTCCAGTGGGACCAGAAGTCACACACTGCAAGATGCTTTATGTGCCTGGAAGGAGGAATTAAGCAGATCTGCTTCGCTAGCACTTCAAAGAGTTTAATATATATATATTGATGGGGTTTTGTATTGTTTTCCCTGCTCCATCATGCAGCTGCTTCATTAAAATATAGTTCTGAATAGAACAAAGGAAAAAAATGAAATGAAAAGGGTCCAGTCACAACCAAAAACTCCTTTAACACACTGATTATGGCTTGTTAGGCAATTGAGGCTGGTCCACTGTATTTTAATTAAATATATGGAATGATTTCCAAATATAGAGATGCCTAGTGGTATCAATTATATTTGGAGGGGCACAGCAGAGGGGGGAGAGAGTGGGAGTTCTTTTCTTTCTCTTAATTTTAGAATATATGCTCCTTAGAGCTGGACTCATGTTCAGCTCCATGCATGGTTTTTATACGAGATTTCTTTTCAAACTGGCAGAATGAAGTGGCTTTCAGATAGTTTCCAACAACATTCCCATGTGTCATTTTGCAGTATGTGGAACTGACATACATACATACATACATACATACATACATACATACATACATACATACATACATACATACATACATACATACATACATGCCGTATTTTTCTGTGTATAAGACGCCCCCATGTATAAGATGCCCCCCACTTTTCTAACCCAAAATTAAGAAATCTAAGTGAGGCTTAGCAAGTGCAGGGGGAAAGGGATCAAAGCGCTGCAGGATTGCTTTGATCCCTGCTTTCCCCTCCACTTGTTTTTGTTCTCTCCTCAGCTTACTTCCATGTATAAGACGACCCTCAATTTTTAGTCTAAAAGTTTTATACAGAAGTATAGTCTTATACACAGAAAAATACGGTACATACATACATATTGCTCTTTTAGTGCAAGAATTACACTGGGTGGCTTACATAAGATTAAACCTTACTGTATCTCACAAGAACAAAAAAATACATTCAAAACAATACAATACAACAGATAATAATTATTGTCATAACACTGAACCACTTAATAAAAATCTATAATTAATAACAGAAGTAAAAGCATTACAAGAGGGGAAGTTTTAAAAGATTCCATACTCCCAACGCCAATGCCCTTGTCATTCTGATGGAATAGAAACAATAGCTCGTGTTCTTTTGCACATCATCTTCTGTCTTGGAATTTGGGGGATTTTTATTGAACCTTATATGATGTTATTTCCTGAATGCTCAAGAGGCTTATTATACACTTTTATTGCTGTCAGGACCAAATACAAGTACACTGGCTAATATAGCAAAATTTTCTGCGGTTGCAGTGAAAAATCAGTGAAGGAAAGGTATCATTAAATTTTTAACCAGTTTTAGTTATAATAATAGCAATATTTTAGATATATGTATATGCTTTTCAGGTATTGTGTATTTTATGTATGTGTACAGTATTTTGGATATCGGTGATTGACCATAATAAAGTTTATGTATTTATTTAAGAAAAAGTTTTCATTGACAGCATTCCAGAAATTCAGTTACTAAAGGCAGCTTTAAATAATTCCATCTTTAACATCGTGAACATAAGGAGGGAAGGAGCCTGGTGTATCTCTATCAGAATTTTATTCCAGTGATTAAGGGCTCAATTGAAAAGGCACAATTCCTTGTATTCCCCTTTTTGGCTTCTCTTGATGCATCAACCTAAATGTAGAATATAATTTGGCCCCTTGGCATCTAGACAGAAATGCCAAAGACTAACTATGTATGTTATCCATTAAACTCAGTGGTTTTTCACACTGAATTTTACAGGTGTGTATATTTTGTATAATTCTGAATGACATTTTCCCATCCCACCCCAGTGCCGACAGAATGGTAACGGAATAATCTTCCTTGAATTATAGAATAATGGGGTTGGAAGAGGCCTATAAGGACATAGCTTCAACCCCCTGCTCAATGCAGGAATCCGAAACAAAGCATTTCCGATAAACAGTTGTCTAATTTTCTCTTGAATGCCTCCAGCAATGAATGAATGAAACTTGCTATCATTGATTCTCTGTTGGCAAAACACTGCAGCCTGATTGGATATGTATTTTGCTTAGGGTCAGATTTGTGTTAGGGTTTGCTTTTTCTCAGTGGTTGTTTGTGTTGTTGTTGGGGTGCTTTTCTCCCATCTTTTGCAGTAGATATTGTGGTGCAGCCTTCTCAAGCTGCTGCCTTCTGCATGGATAGGATGTCAATGCACAGCATCTCCTGCCAACATGCCACAGGATGATCAGAGTTGGTGCTCAACCCATCCAGCAGACCCTTAGCTGGAGAAGGTTGCAGGGTGTGCCTTAAATATCCTATAGGTCATTCCCTTCCTCTAAAAGGGCATAGCTTTTTGCTGTAGTTCCTTTGGCATAGATCTTTTACGTTCCGTTTGTATGCTCAGAAAAGGCTGTCCATACACTTCTTTCTCTCAATCCTTTTTCTTTTTTGGTACAAGTCTTTTTGACACGGCTTATTATTTAGTCCTTTCTCTTTGGGCTGTACCCAGTATTCATCCAACTGAAATATACGTACTGTTGAAATGAGTGGAACAATCCCATTCGTTTCAATAGGTCTATTCTATTCAGTGGCTGACATTGGATCTAGTCCTTTGCAAAATACTATGGAACCCCTCCTGCTTTTTTAAACTGAAGAGCAGGTTATAAATCCTTTGGATAAATAAATGGTTGAAACTGGTGATGCTGTCAAGTTAATGACTTCATGCGTTCAACATGGAAGGTGATGGAGAGTCCGAAGGTTTCCACTGCCTTGTGCAATAAGAACACAAGAAACTGCCCTAAACTGAGTGAGGTCACAAGTCCACCTGGTCCAGCATTATCAACCCCGGCAGGTAACATCTCTCCAAGCTTGTAGGCAAGATTCTTTCCTAATCCTATCTGGTCTCCCATCTAAACACTAACCAAACTGGAAATTGCTTAGCTTTAGAAATCCATTAAATTGGATGTCTTAAAGTAATCGAGAAATACTTCATAGTATTCATAACTATGAAATCATAGTTCCTTGTAGAAATTTCCAGTCTGAAGTTTATTGCAGCAGAAACAAACGGACTCGTGGCACCTTACGGTTATTTGTCATATGCCATTGTGGACCGTGGCTTATCATGATGGAAAGGAGCCAATGTAAACGTTGGGCTGTCAGGCTGACTTTCCTCCACAAGCCTGCATCGGAGTTATGAAGCCTTCACTTCTATTTTTAATAGCAGTTAACAGTACCTTGTTGTTTCAGCTGAATCAGACAAATGATAGTTCGGCTTGTTTGTTTTATATAGGCATCATCCTTTCATCGTGTGCCATCAAATCATTTCTGACTTATGGTGATTGTTTTCAGGGTTTTCCAGGTAGAGAGTATGCAGAGGTGATTTACCGTCCCCTTCTTTGGAGGGTGCAGCTTGCCCAAAGGCACACAGGCTGACTCTACTCCCAGGAGGCTCATTTGGGGACTCAAACTCCCAGCTTCTAGCTCCACAGCTAGATGCCTAAACCACTGAGCCATCTAGTATTTAAGACCACATCCATGGCTGTCTTCCCTGCTTCACCCTCACAACAATCCAATGAGGAAGGTCAGTTTGAGAAAGAGAGTGAATGAATGGCTTAAGTCAGTTTTGTGGCTCAGTGGAAATCTCTCACATCCCTGTCCTACACTCTAGCCAGTATGCCATACAAGATTAGTTTGTAGCAAGCCATGGATAGTGAAACTGGCTTATTTCAGCATACCACAGTTAAGATTAGCTAGGTTTCAGGAGTAGTGTTGTTTCAAGGAGCTGCTACCCTTTCTCTCATCTCTAAGTGGGGAAACAAATCTCAGTGTCCGGAGAACTTTTGATTTTTGTGTTTGAGGTGGTTTTAAACCCAGGACATCCATCTCCACCTATCCCAGCTGAGCACCAGAGGTCAGTGGATAAACATGAAGGTATTTGTGTGGCTGTTGTGCTTATGCAGCATCAACACATCCAAAGCAAAACAAGAACAGCAAAGAGAGGGGGAGGAAATGGAGAGACTTGGTGATTGCATGTTCTTGGCCCATTGTCCTGTTTGGAGCAAGGCAGATGGAGTGCTGGTACCGATCCTTGGCAGTTTTTGTGTTTCACAGCTCTTTACTGGATCAGCTCAGGGATGGGGAGATGGATTGTCCTGGTTCCAGTTTGCCATATTCCTGTGACATGTAAGGTTTTAGCTCAATTCCGGACTCATTCTTCAGATTCTTATTATGTCTCTCCAATCAGCTGACCTAGAAGGAATTCTGACTCCTCCCCCAACCCTTGTCTGCCCTACCTCTGTGACATGGCAAGCACCCCACTGCCTTGGCCTTGAAATCTCAGGGTACTAGGTATTGTTGACCTGGCAAACCTGTTCAGAGGCTACTATAAACTATAGTTAAGAAATGAAAGCAAAAGCTTTGTAAACCACCCCAAGTGGCCTTTGGTCAGATGGGCAGCATAAAGGCTAAACAAACAAAACAAACCAATACAATAAAGCTTCCTCCTTGAAATTGCACTGAAGTGAAAAGGTGGAACACCTGGCCTTTAGGTTCATGGTGGCTTATTTCCAACAAACCATGGTTTATTGCGATGTCTCAATGCAGGCAAAATGTCGGGAAAGACCTGCTTTTTAGAATGAAGTTGAGTGGATTTTTAGTGGAGGAAGAATTTAAACCTTCCCGGAACCAGAGAGGGGAGGATACAATATTAGAAAGCTGTGAACTCTTTGACAGCCTGTCGGGAAAGCTTCATTTTGCTGCCTCTGCAGCTCCCCCTCAGGCATTCCTCCCCTTGCTCCTTTTTTAATTGCATATTGCTGCAGGAGAAAATTAAACCTTGTCTTGATTTTTTTTTGGCTCACTTTTACCCTTGCATTAGAAACCTTAGCTGAACTGCAGCACACATTTTCAAGCAAGAAAAGTTGGCTGAACTTCCCTGCACATTGCTGACACAAACAGAAGAGTCGCATGGTGAAACCCCTCCTGGTTTTTGGCACTTGGGCTGGCCATGAGGAAACCAAGGGAGTGAGTGCCCCCCTCCTTGCTTAGAAAGAATGAGGTCCAGGGGAAAAGACTAAATCCTACCTTTCTTCCTGACGTACTATCTTTTTTACATGCAGGGCTGTTTTTTGTGCGGATGAGAAGGCAGATGTGCAGCTTTTACCCAAAAAGGTACTCAAGGTGGCTAGCTATAGTAAAACTCAGCTTAAAAACAGACTCTTGATAAAACTTTGAAGTTACAGTAGGAGCACAATTAAATATTCTATATTAAATTAAGACCAGAGTTTGGAATTTAAAGCACCAGGGGGAAAAAAGACAGAACGAACATCTAGCCCATTGTGCTCCCTTCCCACCTTACTGAGCAAACCAATTTACATCCCAAAATCCTGCCTCTATAAACATTTTTTTTTCCTGCCAGTAAAAGGACAGCAGAATGGGAGCCAATATAGAACATTTCAGCTGGAGGTTCCAGAGCCTGAGAAAGGTCAACAAGCAGGCTCTGTTGTACAATGACTGATGTTTTGTGTAGACCCAGTGTAAGTCATTGCATTTCTCTAGATCAGTAGGTGTGAATGGTCACCTCCGTAAAGTTTCCTTGGAGTTAATCCATGCTTCTTGATAATAACACAGCTTTTCTCTTAACCTGGACCAGAATGGAATAAAGCATGAAGTTAGTGTCAGTCAAGAAGATTGATTTCAAGAGAGGGAGGGAGCTGGTTGGATGTCAGAGGGTCAGTTAGATAAATGGGAAGCATGACAATGAGCAGAATGAGGGACCTGATTTAATTAGTGAAGAGTCAGTGGAGTTGGGGGATCCTGCAGAGAGAAGTAATAGGTAAGAGCTGATTGGTAGGACAGATGTGAAAAAGTTGTTAAAGAGGCAAGACAGTGATGTCAGGTTAGGAGGTTGCATAGAGCTATTGTTTATTATTCCTTATTATATAGCTGTTTGTCATATTACATAAATACATACGTTTGATAGTTTGTCTATTAATTTCATAAGAATCACGCTAGACCAAACCAAAGTCTATCCAGTCCAACATTATATTCATGCAGTGGTCAAGCAGTTTCCAAGACAGCCGGGCAGACTTTCTGCTTGAAGTTCAGATATAATTTTTAACCAGGGAACAAGAGCTGGCTAGGCTCTTACCACTTTCTGTTCTAGGTGGTGAAATAAGATAATTTGGAAGGCATAGTTAATCTAATAACAGCTAATGAAATCGATCCATTATACTTTCGCTAAAAGAATTTCAGGGAAGGATAATTGCAGTTTTTATGGCTCTCAGAACCCTGTGAAGTGGGATAACTTTAGAGTATGCAGCTAACCAAAGGTCTCCCCAAGGAACAGCAATGTGGTCCAGGTATTTGGACTCAGTTTTAGTCTTGTGAAGCCAGTAGTGCTTCATTTGTGGAACAGATACTTAGATTCAACACATAACACACTATGTTGTTTCTGTGTGCAAACACACATATAAACCAGGGAAATACACTCCAGCTCCTCCTAGTGGCAAGTTTTGATTCTGCACCTTTAAATGTTTATAAAAATTCAAAACATAAAACAAAACAACACACCCTGTGTCCCTTAGAATTGATAAAAGAATGGCACAAAACATCACGGAATGGGGAATCCTGTTAGAATGCTTCTGAAATGCCTTAAAATGCCCTTTAATACTAATGCTTGAAAGTACTTAGAAAAATGTTGCTTATTGCATCAAAAAGTAACTTAGAAACTACTTGCTAAGTTACTGTAAAATATTAAATTAACCTTTGTTATACAGAAAGTATCTAGCTATAGGCAACTGTTGGTTGTAACTAGTTACTTCCAAGTTCTGAATATTCTCTTGTGCATGGTTCCGAATGCTTTGGGACTGTGGGAAAATTTATATTCTGAAGCTTCTTTGTGTATCATTGATTGGATGAGTCTTGAAGAACTATCCTTCATTTTGTTCTAAGTTGGTATGTGGGTGTCAGTTCTGTGTGGGTGTGTTAAATATCTGAAACCAGAATTTGTCTCTGGGCATCTTTCAGTCTCATTATTGTTTTTAACAAGGATGTAAACATCTTAAGTGTTTAGAGTTACAGCAGTGAGAATTTTGATGCCAAGGCTGCTCAGACTGACTTCAGAAGCCTTCTCGATTTTTATTTTTATTTTTAATGGGCAATTGTGACATGCCTGAGGTCACACTTTGTTACTCTCTGATCTTCTGCTCTCTTCTTTTGCCTCCTCCATCCTATCTCAAACAAATGTATGGTGACGGTAAAATTAATATTTTACGACTCTGTAAGGTACTTTTGGAAGTAGCTGAACGTGTAAGATTTGATCTTCTGCCACCAAATTTAAAAAGAAATGGAAAAAGTAAGGTCTTTGACAAGAAGAACGTTTCTCCCCAGAATTATCCTCACTGAATCTGCAGACATGATATTTATTAATAATAATCAGCCTGACTCACATGCTATTGAATGTCATGGCTGCAGATAGAATAAGGACTTTAATGTAGACTGGAATGGTGTGTGTGTGTGTGTGTGTGTGTGTGTGTGTGTGTGTGTGTGTGTGTGTGTGTGTGTGTGTGTGTGTGTGTGTGTGTGTGTGTGTGTGTGTGTGTGTGAGAGAGAGTGTGTGTGTGTGTGTGTGTGTGTGTGTGTGAGAGAGAGAGAGAGAGAGAGAGATGTTTGAATGGAGAGAAGTTGAGATCATATTAGCTAGTGTCCTCAAAGGATTTTTGCTTTCTGATATTAACATTTCTCACCTCCAAAACTTGGCTGCCAGGTGATGAACTGACCACAAGAACAATGGTGGTGCAGAATGGTTGCACTCTGAATTAGTGGTAGGACTCCCTGCTCTGACGATATGATGGATCTTCCAGGATAAAATGATCGATAATTTCATTATCCACTTGCATAGAATGTTCAGAGCCCTTCTGACCAAAATCATCTCTGTATCGCAAAAGGATGATGAAATTCATTGCCTCCCAGGAGGCTGTTGTGTAAAAGCTGCTTTATGATAAATTGGACCATTAATCTATTAGTTCAGTATTATCTGTTCTGGCTAAGGGACTTCAAGAACCTTAAGCAACGAGGATGTTTTTCATTTAGCTAAAAATGCCGGGGAGTGGATCAAGAGATACTTAGCATGCACTATCTTGCTAAGCCACAGGCCTTCTGAAGTATGAGTGTATGATAATAGAGATAGGACTTGAAGACTCATTCATTCCCAGCCTATTTATTGTTTTATTTATTTATTAGATTTCTTCTTGACCCTTCCACTACAGAGCACTTAAGGGCACTTTACACGCCTTGTGAAACAGAACAAGAGCAGAAGATAAAAGCTGATACATAAAGATGATTGAAACCATCTTAATCTTTTTAAAAAGATTGTCCATCATAAGTGATGATCCTGATGAAGATTTCTGGACAACCTGA
The DNA here is from genome assembly GCF_051106095.1 of Pogona vitticeps. Classification (NCBI taxonomy): domain Eukaryota; kingdom Metazoa; phylum Chordata; class Lepidosauria; order Squamata; family Agamidae; genus Pogona; species Pogona vitticeps. The sequence goes on from NC_135785.1 coordinate 252,388,319, forward strand.
AAGTTTGCACACAATTTCCTGACAACTTTGTCAGTCTAAGAAAGCTTCTGCACTGATACAGATGTTGGATGTTTTCCTTATGGCCAGTGTGGCTGTTTTTTAAAAAAACTTTTTGTGAGAAATTATATTTGCTTTGCTTTGTCTTTCTCATGACCAGAAGCACTCATGATCTTAAATGGGTTATGATAGAACATTTCCAAGTGGTCAGGACTCTGCTGCTTAAGGAAAGGTATTTGCATGGAACATTGGCCATTGGAAGAAGCATTGATGAGGTTTATCTTCTTTTTCTCAGTTCCCCATTTCCACTTTTTCTCTCTTTCTTTGTTCCCTCTTTTCTCTCAGCCTTATCTTTCTCACTTAGTAAGTTGCAGAGGATGGAGAAGAGGCTTCTTCTAAAAGCCTAAAAGTATCCTCAGCCGATGACTGCCTTATAGCATTAGGTAAAGGTCAAGGTCCCCCTTGACATTTAGTCCAGTCGTGTCCGACTCTAAGGGGTGGTGCTCATCCCCGTTTCCAAGCCGTAGAGCCAGCATTTGTCCAAAGACCGTTTCCGTGGTCACGTAGCCAGCACAACTAGACACAGAACGCCGTTCCCTTCCCACCGAAGTGGTACCTATTTATCTACAATGGTGCCTTGCAATATGAATTTAATTTATTCCACGGTTAATGTTGTCTTGCGAAAAATTCGTCTTGCGAAACATGTTTCCCATAGGAATACATTGAAATCTTATTAATGCATTCCTATGGGCAAAAAAAGTCAAATTTGGTTTACAAAGGGTTTATTAAGTGCTCTTTAAAGCCATACATATTGTGCAGATGATTTCAAAAATTCCAATCAAAAAAATTTAACTTTTAAAACATCATAGAAAAACATTTAAAATCAGCAAACATGAGGCAGGAAAAAAAATGGAAAACATTCGCCTTGCGAAGCACGGCCATAGGAACATTTGTCTTACGAGTCATCAACCCCATCGCCAAAACCATTCGTCTTGCGAGTTTTTCGTCCTGCAAGGCATTCATCTTGGGAGGAACCACTGTACTCACATTTTTACATGCTTTTGAACTGCTAGCTTGGCAACTATAAAGCCTTATAGCATTGCCCTCAAACAAACAACTTCCCTTATTGTATTCAACTTGAACCCTGAACCTCTTGGGATTGTGGATCATGCTAGATCTGCATAACTTTTTGAGCACAGCCCATCAGTCATGAGTGTGCCTTGCTCGGAGTTGGGTAACCTGTCTTTCCACAGTAGCAGCTATTGAGATCTGAGAGCTGCAATCTGAACCGATCCTGTTTTTGCTATTTGTCTGGCAAAACCAGGAGGATTGCCAAACAGTTTGGAATCCCTCCTGCGTGGGTCTTTTTTAAGGAGCAAGACAGGGTAAAACTATTTTAAATAAATAATAAATGAATGAATAAGATGGTGAGCTCTGTAGTTTGGGGATTGTCACCTTGACACACTTCCTCTGCCTTTTTTTTTGGGGGGGGGGGGAGAACAGCAGGATTTCCAGAGTTAATAATCTTTATCCACTCTTGAAGTCTTTAGCTGACACCTCCCCAGTGTTTAAACAGTCACACCGAAGCCAAACATTGATATAATTGTCTCCTTTTAACGTGTCCTTTTATGTTGACATTGAACTTCTGAGAGGCAGAGTGGCTTATATCAGCAAAAATGGGAAAATCCTATTACCTTTAAATGTCTGTTCATTGATTAATTATTCAGGAAAGTAAATATATAATACTAGATTTAAATTAGAATTTAATTAAAGATCTTTATCTGAAAACCTTCCTCTTTGGGGTCTTCTGATGTTGTGTGGGGCATTTCCCCCCCTTAAAAACCCTTTAAAGTAGGGATTTAAAGTTTATACATTTTAACTCCACTATAGCTGTTAGAAATATTTTTCAAAGTTTGTTTTTTATTATTAATTATGCAAGTTTCTTTATTGTACAAACATGGAGTCATGTGCCTTTCCTCACTTTTGTCCTGGAACATTTTCAAGGGAGAAGCTTGTATGCAGAGACTGAAGGAATTTAATCAAAAATGTGTATGCATCTTTTTCCTCCCCCCCCTTCCCCTTTTGCTGAGAACCAAATATTTTTCATTTCCTTTTTTGTGCAGGGGAAGTTTTCTTAAATAGTGAACAGCTCACATCTGTAATTGTTGGATGGCTACATAAAAAAAAGGTCTAGTTAGCCACCTTACTCAGGTAAATGGTCTTCAGACTCTTGAAGTCCAACTGAACCATGAAGTCAGCATTTCATTAGGAGCAGGGCTTGTTTTAGTACGAAAATATGTCTCTTTGTTATAATATGTATTCCCTGATATTCTGTAGTTTGCAGAATACCTTGTGTTTCCTAGTGATTGTCAGAGGTTATCCATGGGCTTCATTTGCAGGTTGGATTGTTCAGTCATGAGGTTCTCAAGGCGCTACAAGGAAAACAGGCTATGAACTTCCAGTTCCAAGCTGACCAACTTGTGAACTTTGACCCTTGGTGTGGTCAATTACCAGATGATAGCTTGTTTAGAAACCTTGGCTTCTTCAACTTACGTTCCCTTGGAAAGGCGGGATACAGAAAGAACCAATACATATACAGTGGTGCCTCGCATAACGTTTGCTTCGTTTAACGTTTTTTTCGCTTAACGTTTATTTTTTCAGAGTCAGATTGTGCTTCGTATAACGTTTTTCCCTATGGGCGATTTTCGCATAGCGTTTTTGGGACCATGCTTCGCTTAACGTTTTTTGTTTTAGGTCCCCTGCTTCACTTAACGATGTTTTTTTTTCAATTAAAAAAGTGTCTTAGAAGGGTCAAAAACGGTTCTAAATGCTTGGATTCGTTAGAGGACCCCTTAAGACATGTGCAAACCTGATTTGGCTTTGATCTGACTTTTCGTTAATTTTTTGTGAATTTTTGTTTTTTGGCCCATAGGAACCAATGGACCTGTCAAAATCTGACAGGTCCATGCTTTCCTATGGGGGAGAAAACAATTTACAAAAAATTAACGAAAGTTCAGATCAAAGCCAAATCAGGTTTGCACACAACTTAGGGGGTCCTCTAACGAACCCAAGAATTTAGAACAGTTGCTGAGTCTTCATTAATTTTTTGTGAATTTTTTCTTCCCCCATAGGAAATAATGGAGCTGTCAGATTTTGACAGCTGTCAAAAGTTGGGGGAAAAAAATTCACCATTAATTAACGAAAAGTCAGATCAAAGCCAAATTAACTTTTGCATCCGTTTTAGAGGGTGCAGAAGCTAATCCAAGCATTTAAAACCATTTTGATCCTTTTATGACACACTTAATTTTGCAAAAATTGACTTCGCAAAGCCATTGAAACATATTGAGTCAGCTACAATACATTCCAATGGAGGATACATTGTATCGTTTAACGATGTTTCCTATGGGTTTTTTCGCTTAAGGACGGCAATCCGTGCCTATTGGATTAACCGGTTTCCAATGCATCTCTATAGGAAATGGTGTTTCGCATAAAGTTTTTTTCGCATAAGGTTTTTTTTTTGGAACCAATTAAAAACGTTATGCGAGGCACCACTGTAATTATTTTATATTTATGTGATTTTCCCAGTGTGGTGTAGTGCAGTGGTCCCCAACCTTGGGCCTCCAGAAGTTCTTGGACTCCAACTGCCAGAAGCCTTCACCACCACATCAGCTGGCCAGGATTTCTGGGAGTTGAAGTCCAAGAACATCTGGAGGCCCAAGGTTGGGGACTACTGGAGTAGTGGATAAAGTGATGGACTAGGACTCTGGAGAGCATGGGTTCAAATCCCTGCTCAGCCAGGGAAACTCACTGGGGGAGTGGAATTGGTAAAACGACTCCTTAAATATCTCACTTACCTTGAGAGCCCTATTAGGGTCGCTATTAGAGATGGGGGTATTCGTATTCATATACGAATATCCGCCCACAGGTGGAAATAATGAGGGTCCGGCACCATGGGGCTGGATGGTCCACTCACCCTTCCGCCACTGACGCGCGCTTGATGGAGCCTTCCTATCGCGCCGTTGTCTGCTATTGTATGGATAGATCTAAATTAGACAGCCAAGATTTTTTCAGAGCTGGGAAAAGTTATTTTATAATTTACTTTATTCATACATACCCAACATGTGGGCGGCATATAAGTGAAATAAATAAGTAAATAAATAAACATACAAAACAAAAAAGTCGAAATGACTAGATAGGCAGGGTATAAATACAATAAATAAATAAAATAAATAAAAACTTAACAGTAACAAAAAACATCAAAACTAAACAACCATTTTATGCGCAATCGATTAGCCACTCCTGACAGGAGGTGGCATGACAAGCTTCTCTGCCAGGTCGTAGAGTGGCTAATCCATTGCAGACAACGGCACGGTAGGAAAGCTCCATCAAGTGCGTGTCAGTGGCGGAAGGGTGAGTGGACCATCCAGCCCCATGGGGCCAGACCCTCAGTGGGGGTTATGTGTTCCCTGTGACCAACCCGAGTTAAAAATACGGCTACAGCATTTGGGGCCTTTGAAGTTTCCAAGCATTTTCCAAAGGCAACCCCACACGGAACATGTTAGAATAATCCAGCTCGGATGGAACTAAGGCACCACCAGCCTTCCCACTGAATACCCCCCAGGAGGGCAAATAGGGTGGCTTCCTTTTAACTGAAGCTGCAAACTGACAGCAAGGGCACTTTGAAGGTTAAATACCATCAGTGAAAAAGTAAGAAGGTCTTGCCCCGGGGCTTCTAGACAGAGATCTTCCATATTTTTTTAAAAAACCTCTTCTTAGTTTCTTATTAAATGCATTTTATTCCTAAGGCGGCAATTAGAGAAAATAAATTATCTACAATATCAACATGGCTTCTACTGTTTTTGGTCACCAGAACACTCTTCTGCTAGCAAGAAAACTGTGTGGAAGTGAGTTTCTAAATAAATATCTTGTCATTTGCTCCTTTTTAATTACCTCTAATAGGAAAAGATGCAAATTTTTTGGTTATGAAATGGTAATGTAAGAAGCCTAAGGGATAAATGATCGTAATTATAACTCCTGATGGAGGTGGGCTTCTTTTTTTGTCATCCTGCCCCCACATGTACATTACTTATGGAATAAATGTATAGTAGTTAATATTAAACGTTGAGCACACTGAATTCATTTGTTCCTTTTGAAGGACACCTAACAAAAATGCTATAATCCTGAAATAGAACACAGGCTCTGGTGTGGGTGGGAGAAGTTCTATCTTCATTTAGCATCTGCATTCTCTTGCTTGTGGAGTGAATCTTCATAGGGGTACTGGACTCAGATGCTGCAAAAGGTTATGAAAACAAGAACCAGATTTAATTGGTGTTTGTATAAGGTGTACAACTTAGGGTGAAGTAATAACAACATATCCTTTAGATGGTTTGAAGTGATTTGACTTTAATTGCATTTTAACAGTTCAATAAATTTAATTATATTTTTAATATATGTGATTTTTCTCTATCTTAGCAATACTGTTTCCAGCTATATTGTAAGCTGTCTTGGGTCCCAGCCCTAGAGAAAAGGTGTCTTTTAAAATAAATACAGTAAATACATCCCCCAGCCTTACTCTCCTGCAAACTGTACAGGTCACAGCAACCAATTCCTACCATAACAAAACATCATGGGACATTCACTCAACTGGAAACTATGGGCAGCTAGATATTTTAGTTTGAGAAATGCTTTGAAAGTTTGCATTTGGAGCAAAACCATTTTTTTTTTTTGTTCTGTTGCTTTAGCGCCATCTGGTTTTATTGGTTAGTTGCTATACTGGTTTTAATTTGTTTTAGTTTCTTCTTGGTATGTTTTGGTTATTATTGTAAACCACCCAGAGTAGTACTTCAGCACTAATGGGGAGTGGTATACAATATATATATTGATCAATAGAAGAACTGGCCTAGGAGATTAAATGGATGGTGGTGGTAGCAGGGAAGCTGTGGCTTTATGGGAAGGATGTATAATTTCTCTTCTTTAAGTCAGTTCTATTCTTTTTTCCTCAGCCAAGTGACTTGGGTACTGTTCTCCCCAATAATTAATAGGATTCACTGACACCCATTGATATTGATACTACAGCCAAGACAATACCTCTTGTGAGTCAAAAGCAGTCCAGTAAAATTTCTTCAAGGCTAGTAACTTGGGGGCCACTTTCTAGAACTCTACTTTTCTACCCTATATGTCAGTATTTGACGTAATTATTTATCTGTGAAATGCCAACACTTGTCCTCATTTTGGTGCTCAGCAGTGACACTTTATAGCCATTGTAGTATTTTATTTTCTCTGTTCTTTTAGCATTTTGCCTTCTCTTAGACCTTCATGACACAGTGATGCAGGGATATACGGGAAAGGAAAATGAGAATTAACATTTTGATGGTGTAAGGAGAAGAGAGCATATCTTATTTCGATCAGTTGTTAGGCTTGGATAAATGGCTTTAGAGTTCTTGGATCCCCTTGGTGATTTCTCTGGGTAACAGAAAGATAAACAGTGCAATTTTAAGCCATTTTGTTTCAACTTACCGTTCTTCCAGTGGTAATGTGGAACAATGCAGTCGTAAAATGGTGGAGGAGAACAAATCTATGGGGTTCTGCTAGAACTGCTTCCGTCTCCCTTGTGATACTGTGTGTTGCTAGATGATAATGAGGAAAGAGGCTGCAGTTGATATCATTAGCCTTAAGGGATTCTATTTGTTTTCACTGGAACAGGAAAGCCGGGGTTTGTGTTGTGCAGTGTGTCCCTCAAACTCCTTTCTTCACTTTCTTCTCTCCTGCTTCTCAAGGAAAAGAAACAGATGATCTTTGGATATCTATGAGGGCAGCGATCTCTCAACCCTAGGGGTTTTTTTTATTTACGCGAAAGAAGGGATAAAAAGTCAGTTATTTCAGAAAACAGGGGTAAAGACAATGATTTCTTGTAATCATCATCATCATCTTACAGCTGCATAGCTGGAGATCCTTTGGATCATTCAGTCTAGGAGGCAGAGTGGGGGATTGAACTTCCAACCTCTGGCTCCGCAGCCAGATATCTAAACCACTAAGCTATCTAGCCAAGGTGAATTGCACTTTTCTGAGCTCAAAGATGATGAATCTCTTCTCCCTTCTGTTCTCTGTTGGTCCTTCTGTGGGCTGTTTGGCGAAATCAGAATGAGCACCCGATGCCCTTTGCCCAGGTTTTCCTGGGACACTGAGTCCAGGTAAATACATACACATATATATGTATATATGTAGTGTATATCCTGTTTCTTTCTAAGCAGCCTATTTTGTGGAAGGAGGAAAGAAAAGGGGTGGCATTACTCACATCCAGATCTGAGAGAGAGAGAGAGAGAGAGAGAGATTTAAATTGTTTAATATATATACAATTTAAGTTTAATGTCCTTTTTTAAAAAATGTGTCAGATGTTAGTGGAAAAATTAATTAGATTGATCCTTGAACTCTAGGGCCAAAATTCTGTAGTTTATACAGCATAACTTTCAGTGGCTTCTTGTAGGCAATTAATGAGTCCCCACTTGGATTTTCAAGCACCTGCCAAGCCAGTGCACAGCTGCTTGCCGCAAAATCCAAGAGGGATTTGTTAATTGTCTGCAAAAAGCTACTGCAAATGATGCCATTGGCTTTCTGTGGGGTGTAATTACACAACAGGATTTTTGCCTATATTGATTAATTAGGTTTCAATTTGAGACTTTCTTGGCAACAAATTATGCCATTGCTGTATTGTACTAATGTTATGCTTTACTAAATCACCAACTCCTTGGAACTTAAATAGTTGTTTTTCTTCTTTGCGTTTTGATCATTCACTACTGTGCTTTTGGGGCAAATGAATTATTATCTCTCCTGTCTGCAATACATGAGCCATCTGGGCATTTTAAGATGCGTGGAACTTTTTCACAGTAAAGGGAGATCTGCGACAAAGGGCATAAAACAAGCAGTGGGACTGTCAAGAACCTGGGAGCAATTAGCAAGCAAAGCCTCACTTTTACTGCACCCTTGGAATCAACAAGGTTTCTAGTTCATTTTTAAAATTCTGCTTCTTACAGTCTGAGATGTGATAGAGTTTGTAAAATAAACATGGCCAATGGGTGTTTAGAATTTTGATTGATATCCTTTCCATTGAAGGTGGTGCACTGAAGAATCAAAATGGGTTTGGCTTTGGAAACAGATGTCCAGCTCTTTTCTTGTCCATGATGTTCAGTGATCACCCTTGGGCTCAGCCTAGCATACCTCCACCCTCAAGCCAGAACCCTAGTGAATTATTGTGCCACCTGGGCAGGAACCAGGAGCATCGTCTCCCATCTACTGCACCCTGAGGCATGGGGATGAACCTCCCCCACCTCCCAAATATTCGGGAGGAGAATGTGGTGCCTTCCCCAAAAGAAAGAGGGAGTTATTTTTTTTCAAAGAAAGGAGATTGCAGCAGCTGCGTTCCTTTATTGGAAGGAAGGTGGGATGTTGTTGTTTAGTCGTTCACTCATGTCCGACTCTTCGTGACCCCATGGACCAGAGCACACCAGGCCCTCCTGTCTTCTACTGCCTCCCGGAGTTGGGTTAAATTCATGTTGGTAGCTTTGATGACACTGTCCAACCATCTCGTCCTGGGTCGTCCCCTTCTCCTCTTGCCTTCACACTTTCCCAACATCAGGGTCTTTTCCAGGGAGTCTTCTCTTCTCATGAGATGGACAAACTATTGGAGCCTCAGCTTCAGGATCTGTCCTTCCAGTGAGTGGAAGGTGGGATAGAAATAAATAAAGGAGATACCAGATGACCTTACCAAACAATAAAGGTGGTTAAAAATGTGTAATGGATGCCCTGTGCTCATTGCCCAAGAAGGAGGGAGACTGTGGTCAACCAGTCATTGAAAAGCCTGCCTGAACAGAGGTATTTTCTTATGGAAGGACAGCAAAGATGGCCCCAGGCTGGTTTCCCATGGGAGGGAGCTCTAGAGTCTAGGAGCAGCAACAGAGAAGGCCCTCTCCCGTGTCCCCACCAAGTATGCCTATGAGGGTAATGGGATTGAGAGAAAGGCCTCTCCTGATGATCTTAATACCTGGGTAGCTTCATACAGGGAGATATGGTATTTTAGATAGCTTGGACCCAAGCCGCTTAAGGCTTCATAGGTTAAAACCAGCATTCCAAATTGAGCCCGGAAACAGATTGCTGTAACAAAGGAATTATATGTTAAAAATTTATGAACTTGGGTTGTAGCTCTTGAAGTACTTACTGGTGAAGATTCATCATAAGATACCCATCCCACCTTTCCCTATTTTTATGTTTCCCACTTTTATTTTTTAATTTATTAATCAGTTACATTTCCTTCATGTCTATCCTCATGGGCTGAAGGCAGAAGATAGTTCTCAATGCTTCCCACATTATTCTCACAAGAACTCTATAATTTAGGTTGGGGTGAGAGACTGTTATTGGTCTAAGATGAGCCGGTGAGTTTTGTGGCTAATCGGGGAATCTCTTCCCCTAACTCTAGACTTGAAGTCTTGACACTCTTGTCTGCTCCACCATACAAAATAGATTGGTTTTCTTTGATGGGCTCTGTTAATTTAATTCTTAATTTTATTTATTTATTTATTTATTTATTTATTTATTTATTTATTTATTTATTTATTTATTTATTTATTTATTTATTTGATTTATACCCCGCCCATCTGGCCTAAAAGGACTATTTGGTTTGTTTTTATTTTGGAGCCGCAAGTTTGTATTTTAGCTTGTTCTCTAAACTTCAGCACTGTTTATAATGGGAAACTGGGCTGTAAATTTGATAAATAAAACTTAATACATGAGGGCATGCAGAAGTAATTACTGGTCTTATCTTTTCTGTGTTGAAATAGAGATAATAGTTTGGCATGCTGGACTAGGACTTGGAAGAATCAAATTAAAGTTCCTACTCAGCCACAAAACTATATTTTACAGATAACCTGTCTTTAGGGCAGGAATCGCATAACTTTAGAAGGCAGCTTTTTGTGCAGGAGAAATTGGACCTCCAAAGGATGATTGTGCTTATGGCCTAAAACAATCCGAATTGCAACTCATGGGAAGTGAGAAAAGCACCTGCTGAGACTGTTCCATCCAATCAGCACTTGAAAATCTCTGTCATCTCGCTGTTGCTTCCCTCTTTTCTGTTAGCTACAGATCAGGAAAGAAAGCCCGGGTGCTCCCTTCTGCCATGTTCCAATTTTCTCCTCTCAGAATTAAGGAGCAGATCAGGCCTGTCTGTTCCAGTTCTCAATGTTAAGGCAGAGGAGAGTTCTCATTCCATAGTCCCATTGTGGTCTGGAAGTCCCTGTCTTAATTAGTCCTATTAAAATAGCTTGTATAATCACTTTTCTACTTAATTTCAGTCCTTCTCTTTTTAAATGGCCTAAAAGAATGCTGGTTGAGCATGTATCTCAAGAGCGGGTTGAGTGGGTATCTCAAGAGCATGCTCTTGTTCCTTGTGGAAGTAAATATAGATGTTCAGGCTCATCTTTTCTTTCTTCTTTCCCTTCTACTGGGAATGTGACCCTCATAATGGCTACGGTGACCTTGGATCCAGCCGCCAAACAACGTGTTGTGTTATGTTGTATTGCTGTTTCGTCTCTTTGCTAAAGTCCCATTCTCCATTATTTCTTCTTGATTTTTCCAGTCTGTACTTTTTGTCTTCCATGACCAAAGTAGTCCAGGTATCTGCTACATTCATCTTAGCAGTTCTTTACCGGTCACTCTCTCAACCTGAGACAGTTTTAGTAACTTGAAATACATTCACATTTCAAATGCATCTCTCTTTTTATGGTAGCCCGAAGCTCATGATTCCATGCCACACAGTAAAACTGAGAATACATGGTGCTGAACAATGCAGTTTCAAAGCCAGTATTAAGTTTAATCTTCCCTGTTCATCTTAAAGAAGCTGCTCTGGGCCATTTTAGTGCCAGTGTTTATTATGAGGCTGTGATTCTACTGTTCATTCTGTTGCAGAGCTTTGCAATTCTGGTAAAACTCCTTTATTTTACTACACAGTAAATGTACAGAGAGCCACAGAGGAGAATAGTTTCAAGTTCCCCGGTGTCCCTCCCTCCATTTCAGAAATTTCCCTGAGGGTACCATGCATCTGTGGGGTGGCCGTTGCCTACCTTGCTCTAAGCTGTAAAGATAAATCTGTTCTGTCTTACCTTATCTTACATTCCTTATCCATTCACAGTAAGGTTCTGTCTTACCTCATCTTTAATTCCTTATGCATTCAGCGAGAGTCCATTCATTCTTATTGATCTGCTCATTGTGCAAATTCTTTATGCTTCCAAGGCACCCCACAGTTCTATGGAGACTCTTTGCTGTTCCCTTTTGTTGTTGTTTAGTTGTTAAGTCATGTCCAACTCTTTGTGACCCCATGGACCAGACCATGCCAGGCCCTCCTGTCTTCCACTGCCTCCCCAAGTTGGGTCAAATTCATGTTGGTCACTTCAATGACACTGTCCAGCCATCTCATCCTCGGTCGTCCCCTTCTCCTCTTGCCGTCGCACTTTCCTAACATCAGGGGCTTTTCCAGGGAGTCTTCTCTTCTCATGAGATGGCCAAAGTATTGGAGCCTCAGCTTCAGGATCTGTCCTTCCAGTGAGCACTCAGGGTTATTACTCAGGCTGTTACCTTTACTGTGCACCTTTTCTACTCTATGAGGGGGTGCTGATAAGTATTGAGCCTCCCCCCCCCAAAAAAAAAACTGAGCTAGGAAGCTGTTACTGCCACACTATTCTACATAATCCCCCAGGGAGTCAATGCACTTGCGATATCCGTCCTGCAACTTCTTAAGTCCCTGCAAATAAAATTATTTGGACTGCTGGTGTAACCACTCGTTTGCAGCATTAATTGCCTCCAGAACACTCCCAAATCGTTGTCTCTTTAGGTGTTTTTGAGTTAGGGGAACAGATAATACTCAAAAGGAGCCAGGTCAGGAGAATAGGGTGGATGGGGCATCACTTGAAAGCCTAAGGGCGTCAGTTTTGCCATTGTTTCACCTGCAGTGTGTGACGAGGCGTTGTCATGCAACAGGATGACACCTTTGGAGAGCTTTCCTCGATGTTTTTCCTTGATGTTTTGCCTCAACTTTATCAATAAAGCACAGTAATATTTTGCATTGATGAACCCTGTTGGAGGTAGTCCACCAGCAGAACTCCCTTCTTATCCCAAGAAACTGCTGCCATTTGCTTCTGCACTGACCTTTGCACTCTTTGCACTTCTTTGGCCTGGGGGAACCACTATGCCTCCATTCCTTAGACGGTTTCTTTCTCTCAGGATCATAACAGTAGATCCATGTCTCCTCACCAGTTACCAGTTTGCCCAGGAAATCTGACTCATTTCTTGCAAAATGTTCCAAAACAGCCACCGACGACGCCACACGTTTCCTCTTTTGTTCGGTTGTCAAAAGTTTGGGGATCCACTTTGCTGCCAGCTTTCTCATTTCCAAGTCGTTGTGGATAATGGCACCAACTCTCTCATGTGATAATCTCTGATATATAGCAATACTTTTGGCTGATATTCGGCGGTCATCCATGATCATGTCATGGATGGCTTTCACATCTGCAGGCACAGAGACAGAAACAGGCTTTCCACTGAGTTTCTCATTTTCTACACCGAAATGGCCAGTTTAAAAATCGACAACCCAACATTTAACTGTTGCATATGAAGGGCCACTGTCACCCATAGTTTGTGACATTTCATCATGAATCTGCTTTGCACCTTTCCCTTGGAGAAACAGGAACTTGATTATGGTCCTATGCTCTTCCACATTGAACTTTTCTGGAGGTGCGGCCATGTTCGCTTTGGACCGGAAAATGAAAGATAAGTTAAAATCATAGGTAGTTGATTTTTGCACCATTGAATACAGACAAATTGGCCAATACACCCTGCAATTTATAGCTTCCTAGCTCAATTTATTCTGAGAAAGGCTCAATACTTAGCAGCACCCCTTTGTATACATTAAGCACACAGCATGTTTTGAGAGCAAGGAATATGAACAGTTGGTGAATGGCTGTCAGCTAGACCATGTATTAAATTTGCCCCTTTGAAGATTTGCTACAGAAGCTTAATCATACAGCTGTGACCTCCCTGGGATCCCTCTCTTCATCTTTATGATTTTGATTGCTGGAAACTTAGTAGACATACACAGTTAATTTGGTATCATTTGCAAGCTGTTCCTACCTCTCTGTTTTTCTCCCCATTTCAGATAAATTCATATATATGTAAGCTTTCAGTCATCACATTTCAAGTCGTTTAAGAAATATGAAACGCTAGTGAATAATTCCCCCCTTTTTATACTCCATGCCTGAAGTCCCTTGACATGGACTTCAGACAAAGCAATTGAAATAACTTGTGGAATATCCTACTGGGTTGTAGTTGTGCAGAATTTGTGCTAATTTGTGCTAGTTAAAAATATATGTTTAATATCTTCACCAACCACATTTGGCCGCTCTCACTATTGCTTGAGCTTTCCACAAAATCATTACATGCGTTTTTGCTATTCAACATAAGCATATTTCAGCTTGAGGTTTGTTTAAGTGGTTCAGTGCTGTGCAGTGCAAAGGAGGTTTTTTTTAGAACTGCTGGATTGCTCAATGGTTTAGGCATCTGGCTGTGGAAGTTGGGAGTTTGGTTCCTCACAGTGCTTCTTGATGGGGCTGGACTTGATGATCCATCAGGTCCCTTCTAGCTCTGCAGTTCTAAGATTATTATTATAAAATAATGATAGTTGAGTATTGTGACCTTCAAGTATGTAGCTCTTCATGTTTGTTTGTTTGTTCAGTCGTTTAGTCGTGTCCGACTCTTCTTGACCCCATGGACCAGAGCACGCCAGGCCCTCCTATCTTCCACCGCCTCCCGGAGTTGTGTCAAATTCATGTTGGTTGCTTTGATGACACTGTCCAACCATCTCATCCTCGGTCGTCCCCTTCTCCTCTTGCCTTCACACTTTCCCAACATCAAAGTCTTTTCCAAGGAGTCTTCTCTTCTCATGAGATGGCCAAAGTACTGGAGCCTCAGCTTCAGGATCTGTCCTTCCAATGAGCACTCAGGGTTGATTTCCTTTAGCTCTTCGTACAGAGGTTTATCCATTAACCTTTTAGCTCTAGTGTTGTGGGTCGAATATGCTTCACATCCAGAGTGGAGCCCTGAAGGTATTTATATAGGCCCAGAGATGGGCAGAATTACGTTAATGGAGAACAGGTCCCAGAATCACGCAACCAAAACAATCATTGCTATGTTGGCCATGCAGTTCTGGGAATTGAAGTCCAAAGATGTAACTTTTCTCATACTGCTTTCTCTTGGTACTGAGAACTCTTTCCCCTCACAATTTTATGAGAAGTATCTGTCGCATGGATTCAGAAAGGTTAGGGGGAAAATGAACCAACGCAGAAAGGAAATCCAAATCGAATAATTTTGCATTTTAAGATATATTTTACTATATTTGTGTTTGAAAGGCCATATCTACGGTAAATTTCACATGCTGCAACTCGCTTCTTTTTCAGTACTGTTTTTAAGGTTTGGATTTTGATGTGATTGTTAGTCTCCCTCTAGATTTGGGTTTCTGTGTTATTTTATCATCTGCCACCACCAACTGTGATCTGTTGTTGAACATCTGGAATAAGATGGGCTCTGTTCAAATATACACAAATTGGCTGAAGTAGTGTTAAATTTGCAGAAATTAAACATTTCCTACTTCTGTTCTGAGGCTCTCACAGCTACACTGCAGTCCCTTTCATCATCAGGAAGCTGTGGGAGCTGTGGGATGGGCAGAGGAAGTCTTTAATTGCCAAAAACTGCCACTGCGGGGATGATGTTATCTACTTTACATGTCATAGGTTATGGAACAAAATTTCAACCAGTATATTAGCATAGGTGGCTTTGTTTTGTAGATGCTGATAATTCTTTGCTTTGGGGTTTAACACTCATGGGATAAAGCTGGCATTTCTTGGAACTGAAGTGAGAGAGTGATGCCCACCACCCCGAATTCCCCTTGGTCTGTTGATAATTTATCCTTTTGTCACATTTAAACGTGTCAATAATCTTCCCCAACTTCCATGGCAGAGGAGTCTACAGAAACCATGCCATAAGATTCTGAGAACAGTGATGTTCTTTGTAGCTACAGCCAACATACCCTCTAATCTTCAGCTCTATTGGGTGGGGCTCCGCCTTTCATGCACGTGACAACATCCCTGCATGTGTGCATGACTCCGCCCACCCTGTGTGCAGGGTTCCGTTGCGACCAGAACCAAAGGGGTTGAACACTTTCGCTGCACCGAGGAGGAAAAGAGTTGCGTGGAGGGAGACGGAGCACGGCTTAGAGGGAACCTTGGCTACAGCTAATTTAAAACACTCCAGAGAGAAAAATGCGAGTGCCTTTGTCATTCCGGTGCATCATTCCTCAGTTGTTTTCAGCTCAGGAGGAAATTCTGAGTTTGTTTTGGTTTTTTGTATTGGACAAGATTTTTGTCTTCTCTGCTCAAATGCCTGACAATATACCAAGGAATGGGAAAAGACACTTATCAGGTTCACATTTGTCTGCAGAGATATCCACTTTGGGCCTCCAGGGACTGGCAGCAAAACAAAGTGTTTCTTGCCTCAGAAATTCTTGTTATTTCCAAGGCTGGCAAAATGTATTTGGAAAATGCACATGAATAAAATTGTGCATATTTGACAAATGCACACAAATATGTACTGGTTGCAGAGGGAAATGTATGCAGATATGAGTTCTTTAAGAGAAATAATTACTATTTACTCAGAAATTGTTGTATATGAAGGCAGGGAAACCTCCCAACCAGATAGATACTGAAATGGAATGAGCTGAAAAAGCCAGTGGGATTTTAAACAAATGCATGTAGGACCCCTGTATCCATGGGGTATTGGTTCCAAGTCCCCGCCCCATGGATGCTGAAAAACATGTATTATAGCAAATGCTATTTTAATAGCAAATGTTATATGAAGCATGGTTTCTGGCTCCCTCTAATGGCCACTTTTTGTCACTTCATCTTTAAAAAATATTTTTCTAGGATTTTTCTTTTAAAATTTTTAATATTTTCAGTTCATGGATAGGTGAATCAGTGGATATGGATCCCATGGATACTGGGGTCCTACTGTACAAATAAAAGTGGCTGGTTTCACATCTCCTTTCGCATTTTACTCCATTTCTGGAATTGTTCCGTGTCTCCTTTTGCAGTGTGATCTGTTTTGTAGTTGAAGGACGTGGCCCACTTGTTTACGTCCAGTGAGTTAGCTGTGCTTTCTCAGACCAACAAACCCCTCCCACTCCAAGAGTTGTACAACTCATTCCATTTCAGCCACTTCACTTCTTGTCCATATCATATTTCTAAAAACAAACATAACCAGTCTTCTCTCCTAACTCTGTCATTGCAGGTGCTCTAGCCATTTCGATCCCTCGTCTGGACATCGTGATTTCATTTGTCGGAGCCGTAAGCAGCAGCACTTTGGCCTTGATCTTGCCACCGTTGGTCGAGATCTTCACTTTTTATGACGAGAAACAAAGTCCGTGGATCATTTTCAAAGATGTTTCTATAGCTTTCCTTGGAGTGATTGGTTTCCTCACTGGTACATATGTGACGGTTGTAGAGATTATTTGTCCTGCTTCCCGGGTTCCTGTTAATGTCACGGACGCCTCAATCAATTGTTTCAATTCTTCACAATTGACCACAGGTGCCAATTAATGTTGGAACACCATAACTCTTCTGATTTTGTCATTATTGAGATATATGAGAACCAAAGGCGACAAATTCCACATGTGAAGGCTAGAGCCGGGACAACTTTGAATGAATTCCTGAGAACTTTCTCCTGTCCAAGCCTCTCTGACCATGTTCTTCTCATTCTTTCCTTTCCATGGGATTTCTTCACTGCTCCAGCTCATGAAGAATACTCTTTCCAAATCTGATGGCTTTGTGTGTATTTATTTACAAATGGAACCAAAAAGTAGAATCCTCTCTGACATCGTGCTTGTCCAACACAAACTGTAGCGATGTTCTCCTTCCACCTTTCTAGTAGTGTCTTGTGTCACTGCTATAAAGAGCCTTCTCCTCGTTTACCCTACAGAGACCAGCAAGACTTTTCTTTAAAAAACCCCCGAATGTCCTTTTTGTACAAATCCTCGTTTGTTTCTATGAGGCTGGGCTGTAAGGACCTCTCAGTGGTTTCTGCTACAGATGCCCATTTCTTATTGGAAGAAGGAACTCCCTACAGCTCCTCCTTCCAATATGATTAGCTGTCCCTAAGGTGACATGTAATTGACTTCACACAGCTTCCAGACCAGGAGGTAATGGGAGAAAGACTGAATGTGTTAACAATTTCACTGTGGTCTCTTTGCATGATACAAAACAGCAAAAATGACCTCTGTTGTGAAGAGATCTTGAAGCATTTGCTTAGTTCTTTTTTTAGCAGAGCTGAGCCATGTTGATTAATGGCCACATCTGCTTTTTAAGCTCCCCACCCTGTTATATATAACTGCAACTCTACAAAACATCGAAGCACTGTATTTTTCTACTTAGAACACCTCTATGTTCTGTGTAGAATGTATAGAATTATATAACTTTCTAGAGCAATATTTGTACAGTACTTTGGAACAGTTTATATTTGTGCAGAATTTCAATTTTAATGGAGGTCACATGTCAGAATTCTTGTTTTTTCATCTGCTTTTAAAAGAAAACACTTTTGTGTAGTGTGTAGATGTTGGGAATTGACACCAAAAAACAATCTTCCGTCTCTGAATTGGAAGGCTTTATGGGTTTTATCTTGACATAGTCATTTGTTGTTGTTTAGTCGTTAAGTCTTGTCCGACTCTTCGTGACCCCATGGACCAGAGCACGCCAGGCCCTCCTGTCTTCCACTGCCTCCCAGAGTTGGGTCAAATCCATGTTGGTCGCTTCGGTGACACTGCCCAGCCATCTCGTCCTCTGTCGTCCCCTTCTCCTCTTGCCTTCACAGACTTGGTCATACATGATGTTTTTTGAAACTGGGACGGAATGTCATTTTTTGTTATCACACTAAGGGCTGGTGAGTATTTTCTTTTGGAATCTCCACCTTCTTTTCCTATCTGCATATACTGGCACTGATTGCGTTGTGAGGTATGTAGCCAATTGTATGACAGGTACACATCTTGTAGTGTCCATGGAACCTCACTAGTTAGTGGCAATTCATTACAATGAGTTACACCATTGAATTTGTGCATATGTGAATCACCAACAAGGCCACTTGGCCATCATTCCTTTTTTTAAAAAATGAGTGGGAAGTACAGGTATGTGAATCTCTGTGTGTTAAGTTGCAAATGGTTTTGGTATTCACACTACCTGCATGGGAAGTCTTTGTGTCCATCTCTTGACCACAATGTGTTGCCTGTTCAATTAATGGATGTTGGCCACCGTGTTTCTTTGCTGTATATAAAAATTAATCATGAACACTCTGTACTTTTATTGGAACGAGCCTATGCATCCATAAGACTAGCACTAATTTTATTGTTATGCATATATGTATATATTATGTACACATCACTGTGTGATGAATACATTAAGCATCATTTTAACTTCCTCTTCCTCACCCCAACACTCTTCTGTTCATTAATTTGTAAAACGTAGCTTGAGCTTATTTGCCACTTGACATGCATGATGCGAAAAATATTTTGTTTGCAAAAAAAAAATGACCCTCTTCCAAGTTGATGGAAATGTCTGTTGCTGTTCCCTTTGTGTTAAGAACCACATCAGATGTGATGAGGCAGGACTTTGTGTTTTTGCACCTCAGTCTGCAGTCATCACATAAAGCATGATTTAAGTCTGAGCTGTAGCTCACAGCCAAAAGCCAGGAGTAGCCTTTCCCCCCCTATGAACCTAGGAAATGAGCAGAAGTCAGCAACAGACCTTGGGCCAGATTTGCACTTTTCTTCCATGTATCCATGCTGATACGTCAATCCGAGATTCTCCTTTTGTTTTCCACCTGCTTTGCTGCAAGTTAGTGTTCAGATACAAGGTTCTGCTGCCATCGCGTCTAGCTTAACCCTGAGCATGAATGTTCTGGGTGCAGTTTAATAATAAAACCAAATATGTCTAGTGCAGGCAACAATGTCTGTCATTTCTGCCCCTCTTGTGGTTTTGCAGCTCTCTCTTTCTCTGATTGTCTCGAGTATACAAACTGCCAAGTCAGCTCAGATCATCTGTTCTCCATCCCATGAATCACACCTGGAGTCTTTGACAGCATCCGAGGATTGATTCTTGGCCAGTGGTAGCCTTGGGCCCCCATAAAGCAATGGCAAGCCTGAGACGGTGCTGTACTTTATAACGTCACACTTCTCAAGCTTTTAAGTGCCTTTTGTAAGCAAAACAACAACCATAATGGAAGAGGAATCCCTGAAAAAGCAAAAAAAAAGTGTGCTGCTTATATACCGCCCCATAGTGCTTCAAGCACTCTATGGGCGGTTTACAAGTTAATTATGCAGGCTACACATTGCCCCGACCCCCAGCAAGCTGGGTACTCATTTTACCAACCTCGGAAGGATAGAAGGCTGAGTCAACCTTGAGCTGCTACCTGGGATTGAACCCCAGGTCGTGAGCACAGTTTTGGCTGCAGCACAGCAGTTTTAACCACTGTGCCACGCCTACCATCTCCTCCCTCATGTAGATGTTGGGGCTGCTGCATCCAGAATTGGGATGAATTGTGCATTCCTATCCCCGGCTCTGAAAAACTTGGCAAAAAATGTTGTGACACAGAGCGCTGCAGCAACCAAGGTTATATGCATTCCTCTGGTCATCTCAACACTTTAGATGGCTCTTCCTCATTTTTGTCTTGTGCCCACCTGCATGTGAAGTCATCATATTTCATTCTCACTGAGCATGTTTGGAAATGTTGAACAAATGGGACTTAACGCGAAACGGTATGGTGTCTTGAGTAGTCGTCCTGTGCGTGATTCGCACAGTATGTTTCCCAGTGTATTCCTACTGTGTAGGAACTTATTATTTCTCAGTGGCTGATTCAGACCATATTTGCACATGTGCAATGCCTTTCTGTTGACAGCACTCCTCTGGGAGTTGGAAAAGCTATTACTCAGAGCACTGGATGTCCTTCTTGCATTGGACGCTTGGGTTCACTTGACTTAAAAAAATGTGAAATAGAAAATATTATAGGAGAAGATGTCCAGGCTAGCATGTTAAAAAATGAACTGTTCATTCCCTACAAAATAGAGTTCCATGCAGTGCTTGCCAAAGATTTTAAAATGTTATTAAAGATTAACTAGTGATGCTGTTGGTTTGTAAAATGTATGTAAATGAGATTAGATGAAGACATCTGGAATTAATGAACAACTGTTGAGGTGGAAGCAGGGATATATATTTAAAGGGCAACAGAGTGAGCATCTATTCCAGTGGCATTTTTTACTTTAGTGATGCTTAGAATAGGATTGACACATGTTTATACATAATATGTGAATGTATATTTAATCAGGTTTTGTGCTGGGCACGTTTAATGTAGCTTATTTGTTGGCTGCATCTAAAAATTGGGGGGGGGAGAAAGACTGGGTTGTTTACTGATTATTAACTTCCCTTCAGCACAATGTTACCTGTCTGTCATGGGTTTGGAGGGAAAGTTCCATCCTATGGGGAGTGGAAGGCGGGACATCAGGAGGAGGGGCTGTACTGTATATATATGTGGTGCCTGTGTGGTGAGTGAGAGACGCTGAGAGACACTGAGAGATGCTGAGAGACACTGGGTTGTGACGAAGCAGCAGCTGGGAAGAAGAAGCTGTTGTGGGAGTCTGTGTGTCAGACAGGGTACTGCTGTGTGTCAGAGTACCAACCTGATAGGTTCAGGTGTCTGTTGGGTAGCCAGAACTGATAGGTTCAGGGTCTGTGCTTCAAGTTAAGGGTTCTGGGTGAACCAAACTGTATGCTTGTATGAGTGAGAATAAGCCACGTTACTTTATGTTATTCACCTGATTGTTTATTTTTCCCTGTGTGTATTTAAAATAAACCTTATTCTTTTTATTGTTTAAAAATCCATCCCTGGTCTGTGTGACTTCTTACAGGGAATGGTTGGTGGCAGCTTAGTGTAACTGTGTGACATATCCCAGTAGGTCTGGGTTTGTCACATTGATTGGTGTCCAGCGTGTGGGATACGACTGGTCCAGTTGTCCAGCGGTCCAGCAAGGCCTTGGCAAGTGTGCCCAGAGCAAGGGGGGTCTAGTCAGGGACAGTCTGAGGCGCGTAGGTAATCTTCTAGGTGTACCTCACGGGGAGGTGCGCTAGTAGAAGAACGTGCCAACTGGGGAGACTTAGATTAAGGTGCTCTGAGGCAGCCTAGTTTTGGCGGGAAAAAGCTGAGGCAAAACTGCGTAGCAACAGCGAGCTAGCTTGCCAGCTGAGAGGCCCAGCAGAGGGGGGTAGGCTCTGACTCGATACTGTTGCAAGTTAGTGCTGAAGAACAGCAGCCTAGAGAAAGCTGGTTCTGAGGCAAGAAGGAAAAAAGTGGTCGTTTTATTCTGAGGCTTGACTTTTAAAGCAGCCTGTTCTGAGGGGGGATTATGCCCTTGACTCGAAGCCAGATAGCAGACATGAGTGAAGTGAAAGACCCCCAGATTGACCAAGGTTCTGAGGAGGAATTTGGCTCAGTGCAAGGTGACAGCACAGGAGAGCAAGACCCAGAACTCAGAAAAATACTCATAGCCCAACAGCATGAACTGAGGGTGAGGGAAATGGAGGAAAGATTAGAGAGAGAAAGAAGGCAATTTGAAATAGAGAGATTGGAGAGAGAAGAAAGAATGGAGAGAGAGAAAATGGCGTTTGAATTAAGAAAACTGGAACTGATGAACCAGAACAATAATAACAATAGGGATTCTGAGGGAGGCCAATTGTCTAAAGCTGACCTGAAGAAATTCCCTGTGTACCACAAGGGAGATTGTCCTGAGGTGTTCTTTTCCTTAGTGGAAAGAGCGTTTGTGGACTTCTCAGTGAGGGAAACTGAGAAGATGACCATCATGCGGTCTTTAATCAGTGGTAGCCTGGCTGAGGTCTATGCCGAGATGCCTGAGGAACTGATGAAAGATTTTGCAGAGTTTTAAAAACTGGTGTTTGCCAGACATGGGATAAATGCAGAGCAGCTGAGACAAAGATTCAGGTCCCTCACCAAGAAACCAGAACAGACTTTTACCCAAGTGGGGGCCCAATTGGTGAGGCTGCTTGAGAAATGGCTATCTCAGGAGGGGACAGAGACCTATGAGCAGCTTAAAGACTTGATAGCACTAGAACAGTTCTATTCAGTCCTGCAGGGGGAATTGAAATTCCAGGTGAGGGAAAGGAAACCGAAATCTGTGGCAGCAGCCGCAGAGATCGCAGATTTTATTTCCCAAATAAGAAAGCCCTTGGGTGAGGGGAAATCTGTAGGTAAACCCAAAGAAACTTACAGCAAGTACTCTCAGGGACCAGGGAAAAGCCAGCAAGGGGGAGGGGCCCATGGTGAAGGGAAGCCCTCAGACATGAAACTAAGACCTCAGATTTTGGAGGGAAAACCAAAACAAGATGAGAGAGAATCAAAATACACCAGAAAATGCTATTTCTGTCAGGGAAAGGGTCATCTAATCTCAGAGTGTGAGAAATTAAAGCAGCTAAAAGGAATGGTGCCTCAGAATGCTAGTGGGACCAAGCCAAAAGCTGTGTTCTGTGTCCAGAAGGAGCAAAGCTCATTGTCACAGAGGGAGCCTGTTGCCATGGCTACTCAGTCTGGAACAGCTACCTCTGCTGATCAGGCTGAGGAAAATGGTCCTCTTATAGAGGTAAAGCGCTGCTTGCTGGTAAAAACAGATTCTCAGTTGTTTGAGACAGCAGGGGTGGACGTAGGAATACTTGACCGTCAGTATAGGGGGCTGCGGGACACTTGTTCCCAGGTAACCCTGTGCCATCCAGATATCATCCCTAGGGAGTTTATAATCCCAAATGAGAGCATGAAGGTGGCAGGGATTGAGGGGCAGGTAATCTCTCTGCCAGTAGCAGAGGTACCTGTCAGCTTTCAAGGCTGGAGGGGAGTTTGGAGGCTAGCGATTTCATCGACTCTGCCAGCAGCCGTGCTCGTGGGAAATGACCTGGCTGAACATGTGAAACGGGTGCTAGTGATTACACGCTCACAAGCCACCACAGGGACAGTTCAGGGGGGTAATGATGAGCCAGAGACGGAAGCAGAGGGGAGTTCAGAAGCTGTGGTGGAAACCTTAACCACAGACAGCAGATTTGGACAGGAGCAAAAGGCAGACGCCACTCTCCAAAAGTGTTTTGAACAGGTGACTGACGCCCAGCTAACACCTGAAACCCCAGTGAGATTTCTGGAGAAAAAGGGGATTTTATATAGAGAGACCCTGAGGAATATCTCAAAAGGGGGAGATGGGATCAGAAGTCAGCTGGTGGTACCTGAAAAGTATCGCCCCATGATCTTACAAAGGGGGCACTCTGACATGTTTGCTGCGCACTTAGGAGTGAACAAGACACAGCAGAGAATCACGCAGAATTTCTACTGGCCTGACATAGGGAAGCAGATCAGGGAGTTCTGTAAACAATGTGATGTGTGTCAAAGGCAGGGGAATAACCGCGACAGGACCAAAGCAAAGTTGTGCCCTTTGCCTGTGATTGACACTCCGTTCAAATGCATAGGGGTGGACATTGTGGGACCTTTGCCCAAGGCCACAAAGAGGGGGAACAGGTTCATTCTAACAATTGTGGACCATGCCACAAGGTATCCTGAAGCCATACCCTTGACTAACATTGAAACTAACACAGTGGCAGATGCTTTGGTGGGGTATATGTCCAGGATGGGATTTGCCTCAGAGATAATCACAGATTTGGGCGCATCGTTCACATCAAAGCTCATGAAACGCTTATGGCAAATCTGTGGAATAAAGCACAAGGAAACCACTGCCTATCATCCTGAAAGTAATGGGTTAACTGAGAAGTTCAATGGGACTCTAATGCGCATGATTAGGGCTTACTTGGCAGAGAGTCCAAACAATTGGGACCAGAAGCTGCAATCCCTTTTGTTTGCTTATCGATCAGTGCCACAAGCCAGTACCGGGTTCAGTCCATTTGAACTTTTATTTGGGAGAAGGGTGAAAGGGCCCCTTGATTTGATCAAACAAAATTGGGAGCAGATCACCCAGGATGACCCACAAGACGTTGTGACATACATAGACACCCTGATGAATGACCTAAAGAGAAATCTAGAGCTGGCAGCAGAAAACCTGCAAGCTCAGAAGGTCAGACAGAAAACATGGTATGACCACAAAGCTAGAGAGAGGCACTTTGACCCAGGGGAGGAAGTGCTTTGGCTTAGGCCCTGCAGAGAGAATAAACTGCAGCTCAAATGGGCAGGACCATATAGGGTCATTTCCAAGATGTCAGACCTGAACTACCTAATAGAGCAGGAGGAGAACCAAGCAAGGAGGGTGGTTCATGTGAATGCCCTAAAACCCTACTACAGAGGAGAACAGAGGGTTTTATTCGCGATAAAAGCAGCTGAGAGTGAGGAAGCTGAATTACCCTTCTGGGAGGGTAGAGGGGAAGTAAAATACAACCCAGAGGAGGTAAAGATCAGTCCTGCACTCACCCAAGACCAGCAGCAAGAACTAAAAATGCTGCTTAGTAAATATCAACAGGTGTTTTCCAACAAGCCGGGGATAGTGAAGGGAGTGATGCATCGGATCCACACAGGGGATGCACCCCCGCAGGCAGTATCCCCATACCGAGTAACGGGACCCTATAGGGACAAGGTGCGGAAGGAGCTGGACGAGATGCTGAGGGAGAACATAATCGTCCCCTCTTCTAGTCCTTGGTCCTCTCCGATAGTCCTTGTGGACAAGCCTGATGGGAGCATTAGGTTTTGTGTCGATTACAGGAAATTAAACCGTGTAACCACTCCTGATGCCTACCCAATGCCCAGGCTAGACAACCTGATTGAAACCATAGGGGGTTGTCGGTTCATCTCATCATTGGACCTGGTAAAGGGATATTGGCAATTAAGAATTGATCCCAGGGATCAAGAAAAGACTGCCTTTTGCAGCCCTTTTGGTCTCTATGAGTTTCGAGTCCTGAGCTTTGGTCTCAGAAATGCACCAGCCACATTCCAAAGGCTGATGGACCAGACCTTGGCAGGGCTCAGTGACTTTACAGTGGCCTACATTGATGACATAGGGATCTTCAGTAATACCTGGGAAGATCACCTGATACACCTGGAGTTAGTGCTGCAGAGGTTAAGGGCAGCAGGGCTAACAGTAAAGGCCAGCAAGTGTCAGCTGGGTAGCCCAGAAATAAAATACTTGGGTCACATGGTAGGGGGAGGAATGATAAAACCCCTGGAGGCCAAAATAGAAGCTGTTCGTGATTGGCCTAGACCCAACACCAAGAAAAAAGTTAAATCATTTCTTGGGTTGGTGGGCTACTACAGAAAGTTCATCCCGAGGTTTAGCGAGATTGCGGCTCCGCTGACCGATCTGACGAGGAAGAAGGCTGATGACCGCATCCCGTGGACCAGCGACTGTGAGGAGGCGTTCCAGAGGTTGAAGCAGGCGCTCATCAACTATCCAGTCCTGCGGGCTCCAGACTTCGACCGGGAGTTCATCATCTACACCGATGCGTCTAACAGCGGGGTAGGAGCGGTTCTTTGCCAGGAGGATGAGAATGGTGACCAGCATCCAGTGTCCTACCTGAGTAGGAAACTTCAAAAAGGTGAGAGACATTTGGCAACCGTGGAGAAGGAGTGTTTGGCCATAGTCTACGCGATCCAGAAGGCCAAGCCTTACATCTGGGGAAGACATTTTATTCTGTGTACTGACCATTCACCATTGCAATGGTTAAAGACAATGAAAACCCACAATAGCAAACTTATGAGGTGGGCTTTAAACCTACAGGACTATGACTTTGAAGTGAAGGTGGTCAGAGGGTCAGTGAACTGTGTTGCTGACGCCTTATCAAGAAGACCTGAAGAATGAAGACGGCGAAAGAACATGGACTATGTGTATATAATGATGACAAACAGTTAAATGTACCTGG
The DNA here is from genome assembly GCF_051106095.1 of Pogona vitticeps. Taxonomy (NCBI): domain Eukaryota; kingdom Metazoa; phylum Chordata; class Lepidosauria; order Squamata; family Agamidae; genus Pogona; species Pogona vitticeps. Next base: position 252,414,352 of record NC_135785.1, read on the forward strand.
TTTTGAATTTGGTTTGTATGAATAAAGGTAAATTGATGTAATGTTTATGGTAAATGTTTAAATGCCTATGTGCTATGGTTTAACTTAGAATGTAAGTTTAAGTAAGTATAATAGGGTATGTATAACTGTTGTTGTGTATTTTATACAGGTTGTTTTTTGGTGAAAAGCACGTTAGCTTTCCCCCTACAAAACAACTTATAAAGAGGGGAGGTGTTACATACAGCACTGATGTTACCTGTCTGTCATGGGTTTGGAGGGAAAGTTCCATCCTATGGGGAGTGGAAGGCGGGACATCAGGAGGAGGGGCTGTACTGTATATATATGTGGTGCCTGTGTGGTGAGTGAGAGACGCTGAGAGACACTGAGAGATGCTGAGAGACACTGGGTTGTGACGAAGCAGCAGCTGGGAAGAAGAAGCTGTTGTGGGAGTCTGTGTGTCAGACAGGGTACTGCTGTGTGTCAGAGTACCAACCTGATAGGTTCAGGTGTCTGTTGGGTAGCCAGAACTGATAGGTTCAGGGTCTGTGCTTCAAGTTAAGGGTTCTGGGTGAACCAAACTGTATGCTTGTATGAGTGAGAATAAGCCACGTTACTTTATGTTATTCACCTGATTGTTTATTTTTCCCTGTGTGTATTTAAAATAAACCTTATTCTTTTTATTGTTTAAAAATCCATCCCTGGTCTGTGTGACTTCTTACAGGGAATGGTTGGTGGCAGCTTAGTGTAACTGTGTGACATATCCCAGTAGGTCTGGGTTTGTCACAGGCTGCATCTAAAAATTGGGGGGGGGAGAAAGACTGGGTTGTTTACTGATTATTAACTTCCCTTCAGCACAAAAGCTGGACAAAAAAAGGCTACCAGGTTGATCTCCTGTCAACAGTAGTCTATGAGATTTATTGCAATAAAATTTACAGCATAGTCTGTCTGTGTTTTCCTTGCAGTCATTTGCCACATATATAACTTTAACGATTTTATGGTATTTTACTTTTGTATAACATGGCTGACCTATGGTCATAATAACAATAAAGTAAACATATAATTTTGGGTAGCGTTTGAGCAGTCTAAGACAACTGTCCTATAACAGTCATTAGTATTTTATAGCAAGAACATTCACTGGCAGTCCTGCTTAAAAGTCCACCTGTATTTGCTGATTTCTCATTTTTGTTCCCTCTGTACCCCACAGATAGTAAATATTGCTAAATATGTATGTCCAAGCCACTGTGTTTCTATTGATATGGACCTAGATCAGTTACCATTCTGGAACATTAGAAGATCATGGAGTCCAACTCTCTCTGCTCAGTGAAGGAATACAAATCAAAGCAGATCTGGCAGATAGTTGTCCAATTTTTTTCTACACACCCTCCAGTGTTGGAGCGCCTACCAACTCTGGAGGTCAATGGTTCCATTGTCATGTTGCTCTCACAGTTAGGAGGTTTTCCCGATATTCAGCTGAAGTTGGGTTTCGTGTAGCATGAGCCCATTCTTATTATGCGTCCTGCACTCTGGGATGCTCAAGAACAGATCCTGCCCCTCCTCTGTATGACTACCTTTCAAGTATTTGAAAAGTGCTATCAGATCTTTGGTCCTCTGTACATTTTGGACTTCAGCTGCCAGATGATTGAATAAACATAACTGGGAATGATTGTCCAAAACATAAGAAAGGCAAACAACAACAACAACAACAACAACAACAACAACAACAACAACAACAAACTCCAGTCCATTTGCTATAGTTACACAGTTACACAGAAAATGATATGAAGTCATTCTGCAATGACTTTAGTAACATGACAAATAACAAATGCAGAGGGTTGACCTGTTCAACTCATTGTGTACACATGAGAGAAGAAATTCAGAGAGACTTGTGGTAGTTGCCTGCCTTACTTGCTACACTCCAAGTGGTTATTTGCTGTTCTGTGGAAGTAATGCTGAATGAGCACAACAGAAACATAAAAAGAAAGCATGCGCTGCTTTTTTGATTAGGGTTCTGTTGCTTCGGCCACATAACCTGTGGGTCTTTTAATCTCCACATAGCATGCTATCTCCTTCTAAACATGTTTTGTTTCTGAGAGACTTATTATACAATGCAGTATTTTGCGAACTTTTATTTTAAGACAAGCTCTTTTGGGTTATTGGTGTGCAAGCAAGTTACAGTACTGTATTGTTAAATGGTTCCCTCTCTCTCTCTCTCTCTCTCTCTCCCTCTTAAAAGAATCATTTTATTGGCAATCTAAAAACAAAACAATAAAAGGGATTACAGTACAGCACAGTACAATGACAAATAAACCCAATTGCCTATGCAGTCAAATACACAACCAAAATTTTATCTCTATCAATAACACAATCCGTTCTGATAGTACATTAATCCATGCATTCTACCAACCTTGAAAGATTCCCTAATTCTCTAAGTGGTGAGAAATTCTAGGGTAACATAACCAGCCAAGCTTCATTCCTAAGCCTCAAAACCTTCTAATTTATGCCTTTCTCCCTGGTGAGCCACATTAAGTGTCTCTTAAGGTGCCTACAAGGTAAATAGAACTCCCAGAATGGAAAATCACAGTATTTGTAGCCCAGAAAATAAAAAAAGCGATCCTTAGTAGGCATCATGGGTTCTCCAGATGTTTGGACTACGTACAGCACATATAACTGATTTATATACTGTACATTATCTGACTATAAGCTATGCTGGCTAGAGCTGATGATGTTATAGTTCCACCAGGCCACCCTGATTCCGCTCAGTCTTGTCTGAAGCTAAGCAAGGCTTGGTTGAGTTAGTATATGGATGGGTTACTATCAAGGACTATCGGGAACCTCCAGGTAAGACCAGGAAAACGACCTTACCTGAAACCCCAGTCTGCTGCTCGTCATAGTTCATTACATTGGATGAAATGGATAATAGTTTCACTCACTATATTCCAGTGTAGCCCCAAACACTGGGATTTTGAGCTATAAAGTCCCAGAATCCCCCATCAGCTGGGAGTTGTAGTCCAAGAGAAAGGAGTCATGTTTTTACACTCTATTAGGCATCATTTCTGCCTTAAATGTCAAGCAGTACCAGCTGTCAGTCATCCTGGGATGCGAAAGATATTGTTACAGACTTCCATTATGGTCATACGTTGCTTTCAGCCTCAAGAGGAAATCTGATTTTAACTTTTCAGAAGCATGGAAATTTACTTGAAGTCTCTGGCCAAGCACCAAGGGCTCTGAAATCTATTGGATATAGTGCTAGTAAAATATTCCCCCCCCCTCAATATTTGTCTTGTCCGTTGTCCATTGGTGGCCTTTTCTATGGGAAACAGACTCTTAGCCTTCATGGCAGCAAAGACAGATCAGTGGACAAAAAATAAATATATCACCACCTGTATGTATCATACAGTTCCACTGCCCCTACCTTGGCCCCAGTTCTAGCTTATAATATATTACAGAAGAATAAATGGTAAGCATTACACAATAAATTCTCTCATCTTCCTCTTTTTTTCCCCTTTTCAAGGCATAAATATTTAAGTTGCTGGTAGATTAATAATTTTGAGAAAGCATGCTTATTATTTAGAGGCAGCTTTTTAATTTTAACTTATTGTGTGGTTCTGTACTGGCGGCAGCTTGTGTAAATGAGTTTATTAGATTTTTCAAGAGGATGCAATGCCTTCTACCCCCCCATGCCGAGGCTGTAAGCTAAAGCTTAGTCAAAGAGTTCTGGCATGCAGTGAGGATTTGTTTTCTAAATGTAAAACTGCCTTGGTGGGTAAGAGCAGCCAGGTGCTTCCAGAGATTCATAAGGAGGCCATGAAAGCAATAGCTTGTCCACCATGTTGATTTTAAAAACAGCCTCTGGGAGGGTGGGTTGTATAGCTAAAATGTCCAGAAGAAGCTGCCTTCTACCAGTTTAGACCATCTATTTATCTTGTATCACCTACAGTATTCTAGCAGCAGCTCTCCAGGTAAGTTTGGGTAAGAGTCCTCCTAATAATCTCTTACCTATTTGTTTAAAATCCGGGTTGAACCTGAGATGTGAACTTTAACACAAACTACTCTTTTCTTTGCAAAGACAGAAATATATGAAACACGGACCTATTGCAGGATGTGAAGAAACTGCTGAAGAAGGATAGTCAACGGCAAGGAACGTAATGTAACAAAGGAATAAAGCCCAAGAAATTCTAGCACAGAGAAAATGCTAAAGCTAGAATATTTTGGTTGCATAATGAAAAACCAAAATTACTTATTGTTACTGCTGATCATTTGATATAGGATTAAATGGGGGAAAGTGCAGGAAGGATAAGAACTTAAAAATAAAACACAAAAATAATGTCATCTGCAACTAATTTGTCCTTTCATTCTTCCTTCACACATAATTATGACAGTAACTAAACTGTGCTTGGAGCAAGAGTGAAGGTAATGGACTCAAATTACAGGAAAGGAGATTTAGACTAAACATTAGGAAGAACTATTACCAGTAAGGGATCAAGTGCCTAAATTGTGGGTCGTTCTAGAGCCTGCTCTTTCATGGGAATAATATTGGCCATGTTTACATTGGCTTTTAACCAAGCCAGGCTGATTGCCCAGTTGCACCTCTACCTGGATGGGGAGGGGATCCTTGATGATACTTTTTCATGCACAGGTGATCTCCAAGATTAAGTACTGTAACATGCTTGTGGCGTTCATCTTTATTATGTTAAATAGTCATGCATTTAAGAGGTTTTTAAAAAGAGAGGTTAAAAGAAGGCGCAGCCTGGGAGTGAACAGAGTCAAGGAGTCAAGGGAACTCACAGGTAAGCGAAGATTCTCCATCCGGCTGCCATTTTCGCCGCCTCGGTTAGTGAGGGCAGGGCATGAAAACGCTGCAGGTGGCCATTTTCTTGATCCGGTGGCCATTTTGGAACTGCTGATCAGCTGTTTAAAAAAACATCGCAATGCGAAGATCGGTAAGCGAAACGCGTACCGATCATCGCAATGAGATGTTTAGCCTATTAAAACATCGCAATGTGATCGTAAAAACGATCGCAAAATCCGCATCGCTATGCGGATTCGTCGTTACTGTGCACTCGTTAAGCGAGGCATCACTGTAGTGATATGCAACTATAAAGTCTAAAGTTCATACAAAAAGAAAAGATAAAAATACAGCATCCTGTTGAAGGCAGCTTTAAATCTGTTTTTCTTTTTTTTTTTTTTAACATCCTACTACTTATTCGCTTGAAGTTGCCATCTGTGCCCAACTGCACCCAAAATTGTTGAAACTTTGCTGATTCTCTTGTCACATCTTTGTTGCCAATGGAACATTGCTGCCTGGCTTTTTCTGGAAGCAAGCAGTGTTTTATTTATATGAAAAGCAATTTGTGTCCAAACAGTTCCTATAAGGCTTTGTAATAAACAAAAACAGATAAAAAAGGGACTTTTAATTTTGCTTTAGGTACCTTTAGGTACCTTAACTCAGCATTTCCATATCTTTCCACCGATGTCTTTTCAGCTGGTGAAGATATGATCTCAAACTGACTAAGCCAGAGAATATTTTCTGCATGTTTACAAAGCATTTTCCTGAATCTAATCCAATTCAAGCTTTCTCTTCACTCCAATCCTCTATTGTCTGGAAGCTTCTTAGAGGCAGCGACGCTGGCATGCAAAGCCATAATCTTTGTTGCTGAACAAATTGTTGTTTGCCTCCCTGCAGCCTGTAATATTTAATCTAGACTGAATTAATCAGAAAGTTTAAAATGAAATCTTGTGTCGGTGGCAACATGTAAAGTTGTTGGGTGAAAGAAAGAACTTAGTTTACTATAGGGGATATATCAACATCCTAATCCTATCTATGTGATCTGAATTGGAAATTCTACCTTATAACATTAATCAAAGTTGCCTTGTATTATTGTTCTTTTCCACGGCTGTCATTGTTTAAAGATGCACTGGGAGCAAAGGAGCTGAATTTACTACTAATAAAAATCATATCCCTGATGAATTATTGAGCTAGCCCTCATCAGAAAATGTTAGCAACTGGAAATTAAATTACACCGTGTGGAAAACTATGGTCGGCACTACAAATTTCAACTCACAATAAAATAGAAAAGCATAATTCAGCATGAGCAAGGAGAGGTCAAAAATTTAAATCCTTTCTGTTTGGAACTGGGTTGTGTATAGCTTGCACAACAGCAGATCAGGAGAAGAAGTGATAGTATTCTTAAAATATCTGGATGGCTGCAGTGTAGAATAAGACAAAGACTTATTCAATGATGCATCAAAGGATGCAACCAGATTTACTTAGTTAGATAGTAAGTATATCCTGGGATAGGCAGCTGGTGACTGCAACATGAGTGTCTCCAATTGTTGGGGTGAAGACTCTCTCTCTGCTTGGCTCACAAGCTGCTGTTTCAGTTCAACATTAGGAGTAACATTAAAGAGGCAGTGTGTTATAGTGGTTTGGTCAAGGATGAGGAGCTGCTTCTTCTCCAAATGTTAAATTCAGTTTCCCATAAGTTCTTGGTGATTGCACTTTAGAAGCCAAAGGGAAAAGAATGGGACCTAAGATACTAGCCTGTTTAAGCTTGAAGTTCTTTCTTCTAGTAACTATCAACTACCTCTTTGAGTTGCCTGTCCAGTTACACTCAATGTTCTTTTCCATTCTCCGCAATCTAACCAGCCGGGTAAGTGGGGCTCGTCAGCCTTGGAAGGCAGCACATCTAGGAGAAGGAAAACTCAGATTTCAAACCTCCACTGCCTTGTGTATATATCCACTGATGGAAAAGGCTTCAGAAGTTAACCTCAAGGCAAAATCCGGAGCCGAAGTCCTGGAGGCAGTTGGTGTTGTTCTGGCAACTCCTGCGACGTTGCTGGAACCAATTGTATTGGCTCTTGCCTTTCCATTGGACTACTTCAGCGACGTGGAGAGGGGGGATTTGCTGCTTGGGTAACAGCCTATTCATATTATTTTACCCAGGCTTTGTGCCCTGGAGAGGACACTCCAGCTTCGCATACAGCGTCGAAGCAACTTTCGAATTGGCCTTCTCGGCTGCACTAGATGTTGTTCCAAGACCTCCATACAGAGCATGTTACCATAGTCTCTCAAGAGTGAAGGATGCCTAACAGGGGAATCTAAACAATTCAGCACCTAGACCTGACAGATAATAGAACACACAGATGTAGAGACTATCAGTATATAACTGTATCACCCCACAAATCTTTTGCTGTCTGTTGAAGAATATTACAAGAGATGGGCATCAATTTAAAAAATGGATCACTGAATTCATTCAAAACTCACTGAATCAATGCTCCTGATGAACCATGAATCAATGCATTTTTAGTATTTTTTTATTTGTCAGTTGGTTTGGTTATAAAACAGCCTCCGAGGCATCTACCTAGATGAGGCCAAAATTGCACAGACAATTCCTGACTCTCCTCTATAGTCCCTCCATGTTTGGTGAAGATTGGTTTTCAGATGTCCGTATTATACACCCACAAAGACAGCCCCCAGGAAAGTATCCCTGCAGGCACCTAGAGACAGTAAATAACAGAGAGTCTTCCTATGAAACTTCCTTGAGAATTTCGTGTCTTTTAGTGCTGGGGGGCATTTTATAGGTTTTTAAAGTAAAATACAAATTGGTTGTTCTGGGTTTTTCGGGCTCTTTGGCCGTGTTCTGAAGGTTGTTCTTCCTGACGTTTCGCCAGTCTCTGTGGCTGGCATCTTCACAGGACAGCAACCTGTACAAAGAGCCTGAAAAACCCAGAACAACCATTAGATTCCGGCCGTGAAAGCCTTCGCAAATCTAAAATACAAATTATTGAATAGAAAAAATATAAATGCATAATTTGTGATTTGGCGACCTTGATGAATTATGAATCAAAATGAATAAATTTTTTCTGATTTGTGTCCATCTCTAAGCATTACTATTGGTGGTTGCTGCTCTGAATATTAGTCAACAGTGTAATCTTCAGACCGGGACCCAAACTACATGGATTCAAATGATAAGAAAGGAGATTTTGACTAAATAGTAGGAAGAACTTTCTGATAGTACCAGCTAATAGACAGGGAAATTGACTGCCTCAGATGGTAGTAGACTCTCTTTTTAAGCTTTTTCAACAGAAGTTGGATGGTTATTTATCAGGAATGTTTTAGCTATAGGTTTCCTGTCCATCAGGATTAGACTGGATAACCAATGCAGTTCCTTCCAGCTCTATAATTCAATAATTCTATGAAAAGGGGAACATCAGTTTTTGGAAGACAGGGGAATTTCTGGACAGTAACGTATAACAACAGAAAGCTCATTTGATTTTGTATTCTCAAAGGCTTTCACAGCCAGGATCTGGTGGTTGTTGTGGGCATGCTCTGAGCATGGATAGAGTTCCTACTCCAGTCCTCTGAAGATGCCGGCCACAGAGACTGGCGAAACGTCAGGAAGAACAACCTTCAGAACACGGCCAAAGTGCCCGAAAAACCCACAACAACTCACTTGCTTTTATTTCAGAGATCTAGAATATATGTCAGAGGCAATGTGTGCAGCCTGAAAGGACACATAAATTTATCACCATACGCAATGTTTTTGTCTCCTCAAAGTGAAGTAAAAGGTACTACTATTAAATGTTTATATAAAGGCCAGAGGTAATTGTACACTCTTCTCCCTCCTCAGCTTTCAAAAGTGACAGTCTTGGAGATTTTATAATTGTTTTCTTTTTGGTGACATGTGGATTTTTAAAATTAGTTGGGAGAGGAATAAAAAAAGAAGAATTGAACATCAATTTTCTCCCCTCCCTCCACTCCACTGCCTCTTCCTCCCCAGGGCAAGTCTTTGCTCAAGCTACTTATGCAAATATCTACCTTTCCTTGTGGAACTGAAACACTGGGCAAATGAGGCAAAGCAAGTATTAGACATGCACATTATCTGGAAGCTGTTTCTCACTGGGGTTTCTTCAAGGTGTTTTCAAAGTGGGCAGATGTTTTAAGATGGTAGTCACTTTAAAGAGCAGGAGAAGGAGAGGGAAGAATTTGTGATAATATGTTGGATGCCAAAGACTGATGTTTCTCCTCATGTTTTTACCACAGCACCCAAATGTGGTCAATGATAGGACCCAAATTCTATCCTTAATATCTTAAGGAAGGTCAGGAAACATCCTTAGGAGGGCAACTGCCACTGTCTGCTAATAGCGCAGGGCTGGATGGCCCAATGATTTTACTCATTATCAAGTTATTTATTCTGTGATTACCTATGCCAATCCTAACAGGGTTTTAAAGATACATTAGATACTTAAGGAGTGGTTTTACCATTGCCATCCCCCACTGAGTTTCCCGGGGGTGAGATGGAATTTGAACCTAAGTCTCCTGTGTTGTGGGCCATCAAACCCAACGTGAAGGTATAAAATAACTTCCAAAATTCCTAGATGGTCATTTCATTGACTGGTGTTCCAAACAGCCCTGGTTTGAACAGCCTTGGAGAACTTTCTAGGGAACAAGTCTTTGCCTATTAGCCTGAAGGTCTCTCCTTTTGAGCACATAGCAATAGTGATTTGAGACCACTCTAACCACCATGGATCCATCCCATGGAATCATGGGATATACGATTTGGTTGAGGACCTTAGAATTTTCTGTCATAGCTCAGGGGAAGAGAATGGAGAAGCCATTCTCAACAGGGGCCATCTGGACCCCTTGGAGACTCAGGCACATTTGAAGGGGGGCACATACTGGAAACAATTCTTCACACACCACCTTATAAGGTTTGTTATGCAATTTAGATAATCTTGAACTGGCCTGTAAGGTAAAGGTAAAGGTTCCCCTTGACAATTTTTGTCCAGTCATGTCCGACTCTAGGGGGCGGTGCTCATCCCGCTCTTCAAGCCATAGAGCCAGCGTTTTGTCCGAAGACAATCTTTCCGTGGTCACATGGCCAGTGTGATTTAGACACGGAACGCTGTTTACCTTCCCACCGAGATGGTACCTATTTATCTACTCGCATTTGCATGCTTTCGAACCGCTAGGTTGGCGGGAGCTGGGACAAGCAACGGGCGCTCACTCCGTGGCGTGGATTCGATCTTACGACTGCTTGGTCTTCTGACCCTGCAGCACAGGCTTCTGCGGTTTAGCCCACAGCGCCACCACGTACTTCTTTCATATTGCGTTTATGGCCATGGCCAAAAAAAGGTTGAGAATGGCTGGACTAGAGGTCTCCAGTAGAGAGTTCTAGGGACCTCATCAAACCATAAATCCCAGGACATCATAGTGGTTATAAAGCCACTATAACTGTGTAGTACATATACAGTGGTTCCTCGTATAACAAGTGCACTGTTTAACGACGAATCCGCATACCGATGCGGATTTTGCGATCGCAAAAGCGATCGCATACCGATGGCCCCTATGGGGAAAAATCGCTTTGCGATTTTTCCCCATAGGCACCATTTCCCCCCAGCTGGGCGGTGCTTGCCTCCGAGCGCCAGCGGTGGACGCTTCCCTGGAGGTTGCTCTGAAGGCAGTGCCACCCATCTGGGCGGTGCTGCCTTCAAAGCAACCTCCAGGGAAGCGTCCACCGCCGGCGCTCGGTAGGGCTTGCCTCCGAGCCCCGGGGTGGACGCTGAGGTTGCTCTGAAGGCAGCGCCGCCCGTCTGGGCGGTGCTGCCTTCAAAGCAACCTCCAGGGAAGCGTCCACCGCCGGCGCTCGGTAGGGCTTGCCTCCGAGCCCCGGGGTGGACACTGAGGTTGCTCTGAAGGCAGCGCCGCCCATCTGGGCTGTATGAAGGTTGCCAGCTTGTGACTGAATCACTAGTGCTAAGAGTCCTGCTCACTTGTGTAATTGTGTAAAGGCAATCACATAAGCCTTTCTCCCTCTTTGGTATCATCTCCTTAGTGTGGACAAGGCTATGCTGATTGCAAAGCATTCTGGCAAAAAAGGAGCCCACCAGCAGGAAACATCTATTACACAATTTTTTTTTATGCGTGGGTAAAATGGCCCTATTATAGTTCTTCCCAGTACAACAACACTGATGGAAAATGTTTGCTTTTATCAATGATGTTGGATTGCAAGGCCCGGCATCCTTTGGTGTTGTTTCAACTTATAAACTACCCCATAGTGCTAGAGCACTTGTGGGCGATTTACAAAATTATGCAAACAACTTGTGGAATTTCTTACCAGTTGTGTTGGGTGCAACAGGATCACATGTTCCCCACCTTGGTTAAGAATTCCATTTTGTTTAGAAAAACAGTTTTAATTTCTTGTATTCTATTGTAGTGTGTTTAACAACTAGTGAAATCCTAGGTTGTCTTTGTGTAAAACTAAAAAAAAAAAAACACCTCACCATAACCAGTTTCCTAAAATGAGTGTTTTTAGCAGGAATTAAAGAAAGCAGGTAAGGAATTGTAGCCTACACTCAATGAGCTTACGCTTTTATGAAACATCAATGAGTCAATGAATTAACAGCATGATTGCCATGGTTTCAGTACCTTAGTAACAGAATTTGCACGAGATGTTGCTGAATGGAGAACAGCCAGAGAAGCAGAACTTAGAAGTAATCAGTTACTTGTAGTTAATTCTTTTTCCTGATAACAAAAGGATAACTGAGACCTCTTCCAAACTCTGCAAAAGTCCTGCTTTAGCTGGTCTCAGTTGGTCCTATTTCAATGCAAAGCACAGGATTTACTGGGACTTGCCTTGATATCCCGCTGCACAAGGTTTGTTTTTGGAAACCAAAGACAATTGTCAGAGCTGTTTTTCAACAAGTGTGAATGATAGTGAGCAGAAGAGGGTATCCTGTAGACCATCTTGACTGCTGCCATTGGTGTTGTCAACATTCAGGCTGCACTTTGCTATGTAAAGCTTGGGATCCTTTTTCCTGCTGACAACACCGGCACAATATTTTGCAGCAATATCGGACCATTGCCTGGCTTTCTGAATCATGGGTACAGAAGCACAATATCCCACATTCATAAACCAGAAGGGATTTTGTTTCTGAAGAATTTCCTTGGGGAAATCTCTGAAATTATTGCATTAAAAATCCTAGAAACCCATTTTCCTGCTAGAATCTCACTCCCGGTGCTGTTTTTAAATACATTTGTTTGACATAATTTGAGCTAATTAGAGGTTTTGACTGGGAACTAATGAAACTGAATTTAAGCTCTCATTGAAAATATCACAGAGTTAAGCTCTATCTAACCCTGTGGAACAAACCCTGGAACAAAAAAATACCCACTGCCCTCAGCAGAGGGTGACAAATAGTATAGGTCAGTATCCTGTTGCATAGTTCTGTTGGCACAATAGGACTGACATTGGCAGCAGCAGTGGATTAAAGACTCCCTGCTTCAATTTGAGGTGTCATCAGACTTTGTCTCACTGCAGACAAGTGTTCTGCTACTTGAAATCAAAGCAGGAACTCTTCAATTAGAGGCAATCTGCCACTGCTATGTTTGCAGAGCTATAGAAAAGGCCATGGAAACAAAGGAGGAAAAGCGTGGAATGTGCTAAGAAATAACTATATGTTGTTGCGGTCCAGCATTCTGATTTTTCTTTTCTTTTGAAAAGTAACTTCAAGTATTTATTTTAGTTTTCTTGAGAACTGGGAAAATAAAGAGTTACTTTTAAAAGTTGTATGGGCAAAAAAAATTTTTTACCCAAAGATATACCTGCAGAAAGGGAATGCAATTTATTTTGAAATAAGCTTTAGAAAGCCATTCTTTTGTTTCATCTATAAATCAATTTCCTAATCAATAAGCAATAAGGGGTTTGTTTTAATTCTTAATATCGGTCTCTATAATGATTATTCCCCTTCAATGGTCACATATTCAGCACTGGGCCACTGCAGTCTGCCTGCAGAATACCAAATAATCCCAATATTCTGAAGAATTGAAAGACCTCCCCCCTGGAGCATATTTTTTGGCACCAGACAGCATTGTGGGGGGAAGGACTCAAAATTCCAGTTCCACAAGCTCGGATTTAAGTCCTAGTGTTCTAAATATATAATCTGAGGGACTGTCTTGATTTTTTAATTCAGATGAAAGGACAAGATTGAAAAAGGGAGGGAGAAAGCAGTGATTAATCACTGTCATTATGTAGCTCTTGATGCATCGTGCAGGATTATTACTGGCTGCCTGAAATTTACTCTCATTGAAAAAGTTCATTATTTGGCTGCCAGTATTGCCCCTCCAGAAGTACATTGAGAATAGCTAGCAAAAGTGGAAGAAATAAAGTAATACAGCACCCAACCCACCCACTTCATGGACACCAAACCTCAGATGACTGGTTAAATCAAGGAAAAGTTTTTTGCACACACAAACTGCAGTTTGGTGGTTCGGACTGATTTGGCATGGTGCAACACACTTTCAAATTATGGGCACCTGCTAGAGGAGGCAGAGGAAGGAAGTGCACCATTGGTGGTTAGTGGGCGGTTGCCCGGAGGAGACAAGGGAGGGAAGCGCACAGCCCCGGCAAAACATCTATGTGAGCGCTGCGCCAAACCGGGTCAAACTGCTGAACCACGATTCATGCCCATCTCTAAGCCCAGAATCCTATTGGTCTGCTGTGTAAGGTTTGTATACCTTGCCACAGCTTATTGAAGCCAATCAATGAGGTTCCGAGATGTGTCTTGATTGTGCACCTGGTCATGTGTGTGATTGCACAACTGAAATGTGTCCCAACAACCACAATTAGCTGAGACAATTTGCACAGAGGACGCCAACAGGAGTCCAGCTGTTGAAAACTGAAGGGAGAATTTAGTCATTGATTGTAATGAAAATTAAATCCAGCCTGGCTTGGACACAAGGCGTTAAGTGTGTTTCAGCAATATACAGTCCTTGAAGTCTGATTTGAAATGTCATGATTCCATCCCATGAAATCCTTGGATTTGCTGCGTGGTGACAGATTTAGAATTCTCTACTAGAGAGCCCTCATGCAAGTCCTTGATTTGCAAAATAAAATTCTAAATAACTCATCACATTATATAGCCCAAGATTCTAAAGTCAAGCCATTAAAGTGGTATGAAACTGTTATAACTGTCTTTTATGGAATAGCCATTATTTATACCAATGTGCAGTCCCTTCAATGTTATTAGTCTCCCTTATGCCTCATGATTAATGTGCTGTTAAAATCTTTATTACCTTTTTAATCTGCCAAATACTCATGGTAACATAAATCGAATTCCTTTCACTGTCACACCAAACCAGAGAAAAGTTGGTGGGAAAGACAGTGATTGATCAGCCTTTCCTAACCTAAGCCCTCCAGATACAATGAGTGATGCCTTCCTTCTCTCCTAGCCAAAAGATCCTGTGCAGTTGGGGATAATGGGATTTGTAGTTCAACATATCTGGAGGCCATTGGGTAGGGGAAGGTTATTTTCTACTGCTGTGCCCCACTGGCACTGGGCTACCTTATTTGGATTTTCTATTTTACAGTTTTGAATATTGTTTATATTCTTAGTTTCTCTCAAAATCCTAAAACTACAGATTTCAGAAACTGATTTTTGAAGGATGAGGTCATCAAGGTCTGTGATAAAAAGTATTATTTTAGGGCAAAGATCCTCAGCTGAGAAATTAGAAATAACCCACATATGAGTCATTGTCACATCATGCAGTATTAGAGTTCACATTATCAGTACCACCAGCAGGTTTTGGAGAGAAGGTAGCTTGGGGATGGGGGAATGCTTTTGGACCATAATTCCCAGAATCCTCTAGCTAACAGCCATGTTGGCTGTGATGTTCTGGAAACGGTAATCCAAAATGTAACTTTTCCAAGCTCTGGGAGCAAGAAAGTAACTGATACAGAATGAGAAACAAGAGTCAGGCATATCTATCTATCTGAAAAATCCTGGGTCTGGATAAGATGGTTTAAAGGCCATGAATTTAGGGGGATAGTAGGCAAACCATCTCCTTAATTTGCTTTCAGGGAAAAAATGTTTTCAAAATCCTTTAGGTCACAATGGAGTTCATCCTGGATGCCTATGCTAATTGGAAGAGGCAGCCAAGCTGCATTGTCAGCCAAAAGGATTTGGGGATTACTATGAAAAGGTGGAAAACTGGAATATGTAGTGCCAACCAAAGTGGAGAAAAAGACAGAGACATACAGATGTACACAGAATCTCTCTCTGTTTTTGCCACTCTCTATTTACCTTTCCCTCTCTTAGTGGTCCTCTCCGTGCAATCAAGAACCCCAATTTTCTGGGATTCTTTCTTGTGTACAGAGTATCTTCTCCTCTTCAGTCCATGAGGGAAAGTGATTGTGCGGAGAGGAAGGGCTCACTGCCTTTCCTTAAGCATATTGCTGAGTCTCTTTCTCTGTATATACCTGCCTGATTGTTTAGGTCTGCTGAGGGGAGGTATACAAGACTTCAGAGAACAGTATATTCTGTGGAGACATAGGAGAATTTATCTTCTGCCACAGCACTGTGGATGTGGAATTCTCTCCCATGGGTTAGCCCTGACACAGCTTTCATTTAAAACATGACAATTCACCAGAGCCTCTGGGTTTGAAGGATGTTGATTTGAATAGGTTGTGGAGCAAGTAATGACAGGACTGACATGAATATAATAAGCTTGTAGAACCTTGAACATTTTAGAACAACGGTTCCCCAGATGTTCTTGGACTGGAACTCCCAGAAGCCTTCACCACCAGCTGTACTGGCCAGGATTTCATCATCTCCAAGAACATCTAGGGATCTATGTTTGGGAACTACTGGTTTAGAATGGCTGTGGAACTGAGCACCTGAAACAAGTGAGTTAATATGTATATGCCATATATGGGATGGCCTTATCATTAGGCAAAATGAGTTAGATGGTGCGGAGTAACAGTGTAATAGATAGATAGATAGATAGATAGATAGATAGATAGATAGAGAGAGAGAGAGAGAGAGAGAGAGAGAATGAAGGCAAAATATAGCATTAGCAGGCAGGTTACTGGAGGAGAGAGTTAAGTACCTTGCATGCATAAAAACCAACAAATCCAGTTCTTTGTCTCTTCTGATGACCAGATAGATTTTACTTAGTATAATGGAGACAGAAATGTACTTTTTCATATCCAACGGCACTCAGAAACACACCTTTGTTTTCTTTTCCTACACATTTGAAATTGTATATATATATATATATTGTTGTACACACACACACACACACACACAGAGAGAGAGAGAGAGAGAGAGAGAGAGAGAGAGAGAGTATAGTTAAAGTCAACACAGAGGCTGAAACACGGAGGATCAGTTCCGAAGGATTTAAACCAACAAATTTTTTGATCCCTGTTGACAGCCAGTACAATCTTCAGAAGACCTGCAATACTTAACTGAGATTCTCTTTGAGCATCCAGGTTTATCCATCAGTGACTACAGCATGCAGTGATGGCTTGTAGCTATGAAGAATCCGTTAGGGATCAAATGGCAGAGACTGAACTTTTGTGTCACCTAAAGGCAAATCATGATGTCAACAATTCTCCTTCAAAACAAGGTGCAGAATTCTCACACCTCTCATTTTAAGGCAAAAATCTGGGCATCTTCTGGTCAGTGCACCACCCAATTTCCAGGTGGTCAGAGCAGTGTGGCCTTCAGCAGGCTCCAAGCTATGTCTGATCTCAAGGACCGGCTCTCCCTTTGTGAGCCTGCTCAGGTATTAAGATCATCAGGATAGGCATTCCTCTCGATCTCGCCATTTTGACAGGGCCTTCTCTGTTGCTAGGTGTTGAAATGCCCACCCATAGGCATTTAGGCTGGCCCCATCTTTGCTGCCCTTCCAAAAGAAGGCAAAACCCTTTCTCTT